>NW_009702082.1:0-35524 GCF_000703405.1 Apaloderma vittatum
TTTCTGAAGGAAGATGGGGCAGAGAAAGATCTCCAGGCTAGTGACCACTAAGAATTCAGAGATTTTGTTTGCAGCTCAAATTCCCACAAATTTCTTGTGTGACCTTGGTCAAGTTGATTAACCTCTGTGCAAAATGTGGACAGTGAACAGAATTTATCAGTCATAGGTAGAACTAGCTACATGTAATAAACTTTGCAAAGTGTTTTGGGATCTTCAATAGGAAGATAGTGTATATGTACTGAATAAGGCAGGGGATAGAAATGTTTGGAGCAAAAGGCTACAGCTGAAAAAAAATGGGAGAAGGAAAAATATGAGGCAAAGATACCAGAGGGCCTGGGAGAGGAGTGGGATGATGAAACCAGCTGGAATCCGTTGGATGTGATTAATAACGATGTGGGTCCTGTTCAGACTTAATAGGGCACAAGAGGAACACTAGGATGAATATGCTTGTTTAGCTGCATCTGAACTGGTGAATCCAGAGGCAGTTCTGGACTTTGGGAATCAGCTGTGCTGATCAACTTTCTTCAAAGTTCAAACAAAAACAACAGTGAAGTAATGTATGAAAATCAAAAAAGAAATATTTCGTCCAATGCAATTTACATCTTGCATTAAGTGCTACAAGTTACCATTGAAATAATAATGTGGAGGAGAATCATAGAATCAGAGAATCAGAGAATCATAGAGTAGTTTGAGTTGGAAGGGGCCTTCAAAGATCATCTAGTCCAACCACGAGGAGAGAGCAGGGAGAGAACGTAATTCTATAAGACGTATAGGTAAGATAAGTTCTCATAGGTAAGATAGGTAAGATAAGTTCTCATTTAAGAAACACGTTTCAAAATGTAATATTCTGCTTAAGCTTAGCTGAAATTTGTCCTACCCCTCACTATAAAGAATTTTCCGTTGTCTGCTTCACGCATCTGGAATTGACTGATAAACATCAACTTAGCCATCTTTTTTAAACTTTGTTTGTATTCTTGTACCATGGTTTTTGTTATAATTTGTAAATATTCATTTCACAGACCGCAGAGTATGATGTATTCTGAAATCATAAATCTAAGTATCCAAATGTTGTTTTAATCAATGTTCTTATTCAATGAAAATAAAATATACAATATTGCTTTTATTTCCAAGTTCATTGTCCAACATTAGGAAAAAAAAAGGTGAGGAAACAAACTATAATGATCTGAGTGTTTTAATCTAACATGGTTTATGTGGCTGGAAGTTTCTGCATTTATTTACTGCTGAACAGAGTCTCATTTATCTTTAAAAAAAAAGCCATGATTTTCAGGTATGAGATTGACTAGAGATAGAGCAGTTGATAACTGCCGGGATGTAGAGTGAATGTGTGAAAAGAAAGTATGGAAATTAAAACTGATTTTCTACTTGGAAGTATGTAAGTCTAATGTTAAACCAGGTGAAAAGCTTAGTGACAAAATGTATCTCCTTGCAGTATTTAGCAGAAAATAATCCATGGTGTTCTGAAACACTACTCAGGTGAACAGTCTTAAAATGGGCTATACTGGCCATGAATACTTTTGTTTATTTATTTTTAATAATAGCTGTAAATCCATTCCAAATTGCTGTATCTTGCACAGCAGTTGAGAACACTTTGTTGGGCAGCTTGGCATTGAATTGATGTAACCTCTACCTGCTTGCAACACCTCAGAACTGCTTGGACAAAACCCCCTCAGAGAAGCTCCATTTGTTCCCCAGTTGAGATGGTATTACCCGGGAAAGCAATTCTACCATGTGCTGAGCACCGTCAGTTCCTATTAACTTCAGTTTAAGTGAAGGGGCACAGCCCTTCTTAGGAGATGCTAACTAGTGTCAGCTCAGATTCTTAAGATGAAATTCAGTCCTTTGCAGAAGGTCTGCACAAAGCCTACGTATCATTTAAGTGCCACTTAATTCTTTATAATGGAGCTTGGAGAGGATTTGAAGAATCTGATAGGCTTTTTGCTGTCTTGTCCGCAGAGGGCTGAATTTCACCCTGGGTGAATATACACAGTAAAAAGGCAGCTAGACTGCCTCAAGGAATGCATTGTATTCCTTTGCTTTGACTAGTGTAATTCCATTTCAATTACTGATAGAAATTCTTGATATTATGTTGATAAAATCGTTGAATACTTTACTCCCTCCTGATATTACATATTTAGCTTCATGGTGATACTCTGCTGTAATGGACAAACTGAAAAGTGAAAATGCAAAAATAGATGTAATCCTGCAGGCATGAATACAGCCTCCCTTTTGCAGCTGTGACTGCACGTATGTAGCAGAACATCTGTACAGGCTTCAGCTGGCACCGACGTGTGCGGCTGCCCGCCTGGCCTGCTCTTGGCAAACGGCCCAGAGAACAAGGCATGTTCAGACAGGGATGTGAGAGCATGCACGGTTGCCAGGCTTTTGAAAGAGTTTGAAAGGGCTGAAAAGGTGGAAAAAACACATTTGAAGATCAGTGGTGGGGAGGGAGAAACCCCAGGGGGAGCTGAGGTGAGCAGGAGGGTGGGCGCTGTCTCCTCTGGGGCATCCCAGGCCCTTCCCCGATGTGTGTGCAGCAAGAGTGGGGTGCGTGTGTGTTAGAAGTGTTTGGGATTGGTTCTGAGGGGTACTTGGGCATTTCCAAGCATTTATGAACACTCTGTGTCTATTACTGTGGTTTACTTTTTTGTTTTACTAGTGTTGGTCCTGCACTGCTGCTGGTTTGGTGTCATTAATAAATTAATAAACCATTTTGATACTGACTTGCTTTAAACCATGTGAGCTGAGCAGTTTTTCCGTGCAGAAGAAATTGTTCCAATTCTCAAGGCCTAAATGCATGAGATAGTCTATACACTTAACACAGGAATGTTTTTTAGACTTTATGTTCTGTAAAATACTCTTGATGTGTTCTTAATTTGTGTGGATATAGCCAATACCCAGAGCAGGGACACTATATATTTGTAATATTACCGATAGATGCATTCTGAAATAGCAACTAAGCAAACACAAGGAGTAATTCACAGAGGAGAGAAATATTTTTAAAAAGATTAGTTCAAATTATGTTTCCAGGAAAACCTCCCACCTAAAATAGTAGAGGCAATCTAGTATGTATTTTTGAGTTTAACTGACTGTTCATTCTCATAGTGATCCTTCACATTGTTGAAAATTAGCTATTTCAATACGCAGATTCCAAAATATATGCATGCAGATGGGTGAGTTTTGGTGTTAGCATTCTACTGAATTTTTGGTGTAAAGCCGGCAAGTGGATGCATGCCTTCACTCAGGAAGGATGAGGCTATTATCTGTTACACAGGATATGTGAGCCTCAAAAACTGATGTGATCCAGTTCTCAGTAGAGTAGTACCTATAGACCCCAAGCACAATCCATATTTCTGTATATTAGGTACCAATAAAATCTTAGTGGGTTTGCTTAAAAAACAAAGTAGTTACGACAATTGATTGGGCATCCCTCCTCTAATATATATATATGTATTGTCTAATATATGTACCTAAACTATATATTGTCTAATGAAAAGTGCTAATTCCTGTGTAGACGTTTGGGAGCTAAAGTGTTTTCTATAATGAAAATCTTAATATGAATTTCCAGCCGAGCTTCTATTGAAAGAAATCAGTGTTTGTTACATTACTAGAGCTTACTAACAATTGTACCGGGACTGAGGACATAAGTTGTTTCATGTCAAAATATCAGAAAGGATTTTATTAAAAAGACGTTAAATGGCACTTCTATTTCTTGCTGTGATCCAGTGGCACTGGGAATTGTGTTCTTAAGTACTTCCAGACAGAGGAAATCAGGGTCATAATGAGGCTGAATCACACGTTCAGGTGGGCCTACAGAGCTGCAAGTGCCACTGGGTATAAATACTTTTAAGCGACTTGGACCCAAAATTAATTTTGAGCTTCTTCTACACTTACGTTGCTAAGTATTTCTCCTGTACTTCTCCTTTTGTTGGACTCATGACTGTTGAAGATATATTGCCTGTATTGGTGTTGCACATCAGTGTAGAGGAAGATGTGATCTGTGTCCCAGTGTGTGGAACTTGTTCTGCCCTTGAATCCTACAAACTGAGGTGGTGAAGCTTTCTTACAGTCTATCCCAGGATCGCCGAGATGACCTCCAAGGAACTGAGGAATATTTTCTGTGGGCTGTGAGCCTTACAGTCTGAGCAACAAATAGATTTTTTGGGGGACCTTATTTTTTTTTTTTGCATAAGTATATGGCACCAGGCAAGTGAGAGCATCTCTGCATACGTATTTTATAAAAAGTAGCACAAACTAACATTCCACCCTACAACTTTGCCTAAGGGAAAGAAGTAAGTGAAAGAATAACAAAATAGTAGATGTTAGCAGTATTGCTTAATAGTCGATGAGAAGGAAGTCAGACACTGCAGAGCTGAACTCAGAAGTAATATCATAATCGAGGAAGAATTCTACAGGAATTAAAGCCCCTTTTCTCACTTTGAAGAAAAAGATCTCTCTACAGCTCCTTTGCATCTACTTTAATGCAGTCAGAGCTCTGTTGTTCCAAGACTACTTGCTGTGTGTGACCTTGAGGAAATTTTGCAGAACCGGCTTAACAGAGATGCAAGCATTAAGGGGAACCACAAAGCAAACAACACACCACCTTTCAGACAGTTAGGGACCTTTGTGACTCAACTCCCTTTCCTTTGCACTAAAGGGGTAATGGTGTGTTTGTTCCAGTCTTTTCCCTCCACTTGTCTCCTTCCCCATGATTTCCCAACCTTTACTTCATTCAACACCTGTCCTTAGTTCCTGCCCCTAACTATGCCTCACCATTTCGAGGGCCACAGACTTTCACAATTGCTGTCATTATGTGCGACCTGTTTATTATAGCTTTTCTCTTTCCACTGTGTGTCTCATGTCTATTTGCACTGTGGGCACTTTAGGATAAAGAGTGTCTACTCAGCTTTATACAGGGTCAGACACGATATATCCCAGTCATAGGTCACTTTTAGGCTATCATATTGATTAGTTAGGATAGTAAGACTTCAGTTATTAGCCCCCTCAACAATATTTTCTTGACTGTAAGGAGCATAAAATTAGAAAATTATCTAACCTTTATGTTCTTTCAATTTGCAGCAGAGCTGTCTTTTGTTTTATTGTTGGGTTTTAAGTTCCATTTTTTTTTAATGAAGTTTATTGGCACAGCAGGTGTTGTAAATAATTTTGTAAATTGCCTAAGACTGTCTACATCATAACCTATGGCTGCATTATCAGATGATGAAAATAGACAACTCAAATGAGAAAGTGTTTAGAGATAAGTGAAATGTGAATTCTCTTGCCAATTTTTTTTTGTGTTGTTGTTTTTCTTTTCTTCTTTTCTGTTCCATAGCACGAATTATCAAAACAAAACAGTGGTGTGAAATGCTTCCATGTTTAGAAGGAGAAGGCTGTGATTTGCTAATCAATAAATCAGGCTGGACCTGTACACAGCCAGGAGGACGGATAAAGACAACCACGGTAGGTCACTTCTCTATTCTATATTTCTTCAGTTTCTCATTCACTTTAGTTTGCTGAAGAACAAAGAGTGAAATTTCTAGTTGTTTTTTGGCACAGATATGTCAAGTCTGTTGCCTTATAATTAAGCTACGTGCCCAAGTATGCTCACTGAAATACACAGCAATTTTATCAGAAAGAGAAGAAAAATGTATAATTCCCACAGTTTCTAAGAGTGGAAATTATGTGAAGGTTTTCTTAAAAGGCACTAGTGGTTTAACTAACATTTGTAATCAGCCCAAAGACAGTAAGTTATTCCTTCACTGTACAAGAATTTTCTTGTGCTGAGGAAATGTAGGGTATGAAACTGAACACGTGGCCTGGCAGAGCAAAGAGAAAGCTTTCATTGGGAGTTGCGGAGAAAATATTTTTGTTATTCCCACTGTTTTGGAAAAGCAAGATGCACAGATAGATCTTTAATTTTCAGCAAGACAATCAGTGAGACCTATAGCAAATATAGTAAAAGATCCCTTCTTCCAACTCTTTTCGGTTCAAGGCTGTTGATAAAATACTCAACTCTGATTTGGTCTCTTGGGGCATGTGCTTACAGTGAAGCTGAGAGTATATACAACAGTAATAGTTTCTAGGACCTATAATATATCAAACAGATTTCTAGAAAATGTTCTTACATGCCAATAATTCTTTGACTTAAAAAATGGAAAGAATCTGAAGAGGTATAATAGAGCAATATTCTGATAGCTTGTTAGACCTCTTGAAGTGATTTCCCCCCCATAATCTTTTTTTAGATTTACATGGAGCTTGAGTGTGATTTAAATACATGCAATTTCAAGAATATTTAGTCTTAAAAGTGCTTATCAGTGAAGACTAAATTAAGGCCCATCATTTCCTGTACAATTTCTCTGTCTGAGCAGAAGACAGATACCGGTACAAAACCTTTTATTGTTTTAGAATCCCTATATTTTGGAAAATTGAAATGTTGTGGGTTTTTTTTAAAAAAAAAAAAGAATGAAGATTTTATAGTGCTTTATGACATACCTACAAAGCACACTTTATGAATTGTGATCACCATGTTGATGCTCCTGTGTTTACCAGACATAATATTCATTATGGACAGGGCTATAAAACTTAACCCAGTCTCCGAGGTCTTACTTAAATATTGTTTGCCTTTAGATCTTTTCCATTCAAATTATGTAAGAGTGACACAAAAAATAACAAAGGAAAGAAATAACTTTTTGAAACATTATTGCCAACTTCGAAGGGCAAGGAAACCTAATATAATAGCTTTGTCATACTTGAAATCTTATCTTAAAACTCCTTAATTCAGAGGAATTTTCTGTAACTGTAAACAGAAAACCCATGTACTATGACACATTTCCAGCTGTCATTATAGTTCTTTATTTGATGTTTTATGCTAATGGCTTGACTGAGTAATGCAAAGTAAACAGAGGATTTATCCTGCAGTATCTATTTTTAATGAAGTGATTCAGATATCCTTTCAAATTAAACACCAGAAGCCTGATTCTGAACTCTTACTTGTCTGTATAGCTCTTTAATCCTATTGACATGAATGGAATGGCTCATGATTTTGATTAATGTAAACAAAATCATAATCATTCCCCATCAGTAAAATTAAGGCCGTGGCAAGTGTAATATTATAAAACAGACTCTCCCCCTGCACAGACACGTCATTGGTGAGGAGAAATTCTGCCAGAGAGACAACTTGTAGAACAGCTCTGAGCATAAGTCCTCATCTAACATCAAGCACTCTTCAACAGTTGGTATCACACATGCAGACACACAATAAACACACAGTACTTTCCAGTCAAGCCAGACGAGCAACTCACAATACTTAAAGAAACACTGAATCCAGAAGGGGAAGAGAGGAAAAAGAAAAGAAAAAAATAAAGACCCCAATAGATAACACATAATACAGTATTACTAAAATCTTAAGAATTAAAAAAATAATAATGTTAATTTGTTGTTTAGCCTCTTGGTTGAAGTGTAAGCTTTGGAAAACGGTAAAAGGGTTGGGATCTATGTCTTACGAAGACTCTATGAAGTGCATGACTGTGATTAAAAGAAAAGAAGTTTTCTGACAGAAACACCAAGAGACATTACTTGCTGTAGCAGTACTCTTAGGTCGACAGCTGATAATGCCCTCAGATGATTTTGGTTTCTGCTCCTAATTAACATACCTAATTTCCCAGGCTCATCATGGCATCTAAGTGTAATGGGAAGGACTTCTAGCTGGGAAGGGCCAGAAAAATGTCCACCAGGTAGTATGGGGAAATAAGTATTCAAATATATTGAATTAATTATTATACATAAAGTGTCTGTTATTAAGTAGAAATAATTTTTTACCCCATCTCCAGCAACAGCCAGATTAGGTCCTTAAATTGTTAACTATCGATTTTGTTAACACACATTTGTTGATCTAATATTTGCAGGCCTTTCCTGCTAATATTAGTTTGCATCTTGAAGATACTTGGCAGTAGGTCTTGCATTATCGTAGCAGTGGTGGATCATCTAGCAGAGATTATCACTGTTTGGTAAACACTGAAACAGTAATTTGCCACCCATACTGAACCCAGAACAGTATTGAACTCTGATGGACTGAGACCAGGTGTTGTGATCATACCAAGTTCCACACAGATACTAGGAGGTTGAGTAAAACTGTAATGTTTTAAGTACTGGCTTTAGAAGTAGCACATGGAAAGGTAGAGTTAGTGGAGATCTTATGTAGGACATGAGTTCCTTTTTATGTGAGAATATACTTTAGGACTCACAGCTAAATATGCTTCTACCTAAAAAAAAAGAAGAAACAGGATTAGTTTTCTGTAGATGAGTTTAATATTTAGTATTATTTCTATGAAAACACCAAGCAAACAGCAAATGAAAATACCCATTAATCCAAAGAAAAAGTGCAATTTCTGTAAATTGTTTGGAAAGTGCTGCTGCTACTTTATGTTTTGTGTCAAAATTGTTTACATTTTCAAGCAGAGACAGTTTTTTTCCCTGCCTGGCACTTTTTGTGATCACCTCTGGAAATAATGCAACCAAATCAGAATTCTCTCCTCACATGGGTAACAGTGTTTATTGTCCATTTTGTGCTCACTTTGCACAGCTCTAAATGACTACACAGGATGCAAGGCAAAGGAATATCAGACTCAAAGTACACACTGAATGGATCTGGATGTCACTTCTGCCCTGTCATCCTTTCTACAAGGTGTGAATGAACCAAAGATTTTTCATCTGCTAAGAGGCTTTTAGAACTGAGGATTGACTGGGCTAACTGCCAATCTATGTATTAAGCAGCTGACTGTCAATACAAGGAAACAATATGGCAATGTGTAAAAGACAGCAAGAGAATACTACACGTTTGTTAGCACTTTCAACATACTAAGTACTTTACGATAACAACTGTCCTTACAGTCACTTTAAAATTACCTGCCTGTAAAACTTTATTCTTTTGCTGTTCTTATTACTCTTTGAATTCTTAAAAATGTACAAAAGACATGAAGCTATATGATCTTTAAAATAGTACATAGTGCCAGAAGATATGCCTTTTTTGAAGATAATGCTGAAGGGCCTGTCCATTTTATATTTCAAGTATAAAACCTGCCAGCATATAGATGAGAAGATACACAAAGTATTGGACTTGCAAGGGAGATTAATTTTAGCACCAAAGTGTATATATGTTGTCAATGATCCATCACTACCTAACTGTTACTTAATTAATTCCTTCTTCTACATGATGTGGTCTCAATGCATGGAACTTAACAGAACATTCATGCACCAGTTCCTCTGTAGCTAACCTTTTAAAACCTCTGCAATTTTACTGCTAAATTAGCTGAAGTGGGAAATTAAGGAGTATGAAGAAGCAAAGAGAGAGCTCACAGTGGATAAAAAGTGTAATTACTCTGACATGGAGCTCAGTGCTTAGCTAGTAAAATTTACTAAGGATCTAGCTTCACCAAGGGATGTGACTTTCTTAATAGAGTTTACTTACACACAGAGCAACTTAGCATTCCTCCCCATTAATATAAATGACATGCTGGCTGGGTTGGAAAGGCATTTTGTTCTTTACCCTGAAAAATACAATAGCTGTTTGTGTTGGCTGCAATTTAAATCACGATTTTTCTGCAGAGCTTTATCATACACTTATGTATGATAAAGATAACTCAGATAAAATGTACTGGTTTGCTTTTCATCGCTGACTTACAAGCAATGTGTTCTTATTAATACCATTACATTCAAAGTTAAAAGAAATATATATATATATATATGTTACATATTTGTAACATACTTGAGAATTTACTTTTTTTTAGACAGAAGACCAGCTGGAAATGTCCTGAGGCCATGGTCTAGTGGTCTGAGCTTGGGACTGGGAGCCAGAAACTCCTGAGCTCTAATCCCGGCTCTGACAGTGACTCCCTCTGTGGCCTTGGGTAAGTCACTGAACCTCTCTGCCTCAGTTTCCCCAGCTTAAAAAAATAAGATTACCAGTCCTTAGCTACCTACCTTAGTGAATTTGGAAGTCCTGAGTTAGTTAATATTTTAAGAGGTTTAGAAATTCAAAGTAGCTTACCAATAAAAATACTGTTATTTATAAATGTCCTTAATGGTGGTATCCATGTTGTTATTAGGTATTAACATAACCCTGGCATTTCTGTACTTAGCCTCACCTACATTCCAGCTCTGAGTGTTTCTAAATGTGCATTTCACTTCTCCAAAGGTCAGCTGATTTTATTTGGTTAAGGGTTTTTTGGAAAATTTTTGACATCCTGCCAGTTCTAGTTCCATGTCATTCCAGGACACAGTATCCACCAAAATAATCTTTCAGGCAGCACCACATTAGAGCAGTGGAACGATGCAGTCGTGTGTGCCATGCCAAATTAAGTTTCCATTTTTCCCTGTGTCAGAAGTGGTGAATTTATGAAATAAATGCATTTAGTCCTCTTGTCAGCAGTTCATCTACCGAATTCCCTCTCTGTCCTAACTGTAAAGGAACACTACATATAGACCGAGATTATGGAGGATATTTTGCAGGCGGCTGGTGTATCCCCTCTTCCCAACCCAAAGAATAGCTTTTAGAAACAAGCAGGAAGTTATGATACTGAAATTTCTGTCATTCATAGCCAAGACTGTTGGGGAACTGTGGCTACATTTAAGCTATGGGACCAGGAGTATATCCTTGCTTCAAAGTCCATGTACACGTGCAGTTGTGAGTTCCAGTATTTCTCTGTCTTCTCTTTTTATGTGGCCTTCATGATTACATGCCTGCCACTGCCTCGTGAGAGATCTTAGCAGCAGCAGAAAGGGCTCTCACATGTGCCCTTACCTAGTGAAATAGATCATTAACTGAGCCCGATTCTCTGGAAGATCATCCTCAGCCACATTCACTCTGAGTCTCTTGTTTCATTTCTAGAAATCTAGTGTAAGAAAATTATAATAATTGTGACTAAGAAGAACCATCTGTATTCTTAACTCCTGCTGTCAGCCAATTAGACCTTCATGAGTTTCCTTGCTTTATCAAGCATTATGAATCACAAAGTCCTCCAAAACTAATTCAGATCTCAGTTGGTTGGTGCTGAAATTTCTGTTTGCATGAAGTTTTCTGAGACTAGGACCACATAACTGAAAACTACCTTGAAACACCTTTTTTATATGTTAAAATGTTTATTTTTTTTGTGTCCTACCTTTTATATTTATATACCAAGTTGAGGACAGCAGGACACAAAAACCATCTGCAGATATTGTTAAGATCAAGAAGTCATTATATTTGGATGTATGACTGGATATATGAAAGGCCAGAACTAGGTTACTTATAATTAACATCTTGTTCTGATGTAACTGCAGGATCAGTCCTAGTCATGGCCCAGTGCTTTAACTGAACCTTCTAATATTTTTGTATTAATTTTATATTCCTCTCAGTAGTACTAGCATTCATTATGGGAGAAAATACTAATTCTAGACAGGTCATAGCCATGTGCTTCAATGTACACTTTATGGATTGTACTGCAAAGCCTGTTTATTTCTGTAACTTTCAAAAAAATTTTATTCTCTGAGCTGAGTTTCCATTGCTCTAATTGTTTACAAAAGGTATTATAATTTAGAAATGGGTCATCACTGCATTACTGGAACTAGATAATTTTCTAGCAAGTTAGCATGAGAGTTGGATGTCTTAAGTCTCAGAGAGGTTAAAAAATGTGTTTCTAATTCTTGTATTAGAAAAGAATAGCAGATCACACAAACTTACAAGTAGAGTGATAGGATGATCTTCATGGCCCCGTGTCTTAAGTCCTTTATGGAGCAAGGAAGCTAAATAGAAATAAAATCCTCATGAAGCCCTTCTTAAATAGTGTGGTGCCGCGTTATCACTTTGTAACAGGCAAGTTCTCTTGCATATTAGTACTGCTTCAGCTAGTACGGTCTTTTCACATCTGCACTCCTTTTTTCTACCAATATACTAAAGCCCACCCATTCTGTTTTCCATTATCCTTGCCAAAATACACTTCTTTGTGGCAAATAGCTGACCTTCAAGTCCTAAATCCAAAATACCAGCAAAGATTTTGCAGTTTTTGTAGACTTCATGTTAAAAGGAACTGGCAGAAACTTGAAGAACCATCTCAAAGAGATTAGTTGCCTTCCTCTGTCCTGAATGCTGAATACTGGTTCTACTGATGTTCAGTGATTCACACTGCCCGAAAAGAGACCAGTTTACTCCAAGAATAACCTGGACTAAAATTTCCAAGTTGAAATTGTAAGCTGTCGACATCTCAAATAATTCCATGGAAGGAAATAGGGAAATACAGATTTTCTTCTTCTCTTTCAGAACATATTTTTTTCAGATATTAATGGGAAATTGTAATAGCCTGACATTTCATTATGCTTTATAAAGTAACAGAAAATAAAATACCTGTTTCTGCATGGGATATTTGAAAGACATTGCAATTCCTGTACAAATAGATAAACTCAATTTTCAGATAGATAAGATTCTACCCCAGGCAATAATAAGTTTCCAATCGTCTACTTTTTGGTTTTGTGGAACAAATTCTGTTTTGAGTTAAAAAAAACAACCAACCAACACCAAAAAACCTCCATGGATTGTTTTTATTTTTTTCTGTACTTTGAAACCAGATTGCTCAAATGTAAATAAAACCTTATCTGTAACTTGGGGGTTTCACTGGCTGCTATGTCATAGTGCGAATCCACTCAATAAATCGTGGATATCTAAAAGTACTCAAGTGTATACAAAACTTTAAAAATTAAATTTTAAAGAAGTTGTTAAGTTGGTCCCGATTAAAAAAAAATACTTTAATTTGAAATTCTTTTCAAATAAATTATTTTCCAGTACATCAGCAAAAATGTATTTTATACAGGCCTAAGATTCTCATCAATCTTCTCAAAACCAAAAAAACCCAACCTGAATTTTAAAAACAGAAGGCCCAGGGCACAGACATTTGAGATCTATAATGGATGATTCAAGTCTCTGCATGGGAAAATCGCAGGCCCATTAAAGAGTGGATGTAAAGAGGCTCATACTAGATTGTGTTACTGTTTGTTTAGCACCTTAGTCACCATTTACATTTAAGTAGGCCTTTCTAAACACAGAAATAACATTGTAACTGGTCTAAGAAATTAAAACGTTAAGAATTAATATATTAATAAACAAATTTGCAAAAAGGGAACCGGAAGAGTTAAACCACATTCATGTTAATAATTATAATCTTTGGTCTTTTTGTGTTGCAACAATTCTTAGCATAGCAGAGAAACATTCTAAACAGGATTTAGTTTCCTCAGTTTACCATTTTAGAGTGTTCTAATTCTTAATGATATTGAAGGCATCTTGCATAGGATGAGGATAAATGACATAGAACCTATAGACAAGTGCTGTCGTGAGGTGGCTCCTGGAAGCCACGCAGGAGATGCTAGTTCGCTCACATGCCTGTGTTAAGCAACTAAATCTCATTCCTCATCTATTAAACCAGACAATTCGATACAGTGCACCCATCCTACCATGTGTATGTTGTGATAGATCGACATTGCCTGAACGTTCTGATTTCTTACATGAATATGAGAAAATCAATTTTCATTTAATAAGCGTTTGCAAGGAGACACTATCTGAGGCAACAACCATGAAGAATACTTGTACAATTTCTCAGTTTGCTGTAAGTAGCACAACACAGTGTAAGAAGTGATTCAATAGATGCGATAAGCCATGTAGTTGAACTGAAGGGGACTACAGGGTACATTGTACATGTGGAAATAAAAACAAATTTGATGATGCAAATGAGGAGCAAAGCTGGAAAACACAACACAGAACTCAGATATAAAATTTAGAACATATTTTTTGTGAGCACGTAACGGAAAACTATGAAGGTTGGAAACTGGTATGTCACATCAACATGAAGAATTTAAAATGATGCTAAAATTATTACACATCCATTTTGCACAGTGAGACTGTTCATGATACAAGTGTTAGAAGAGGAAGCTGTTGCACATACATTTCCATTTTGGAACATTTCTTTTTTAAGACTACCACTGAAGATTTCTATTAAATCACACAAAGCAAGCTAGAATTCTTGGACTGAACACAACAAGCAGGGAATAAGGAAAATTAAATAGATGGTATAGGACCAAAGATTTTTATAATGCATTTGACACTTTATTTCTTAAAATCATACTTGAAAATTAATTCAGAAAGATCTGTCACATTGAAAACTGCCGTTTCAACGAGGCACTGATGAAGGACCCGTGAACAGCACATAATAACAGTTAATAGGAGTGTATTGATCTAGGTCAAGGTGGCCCAGGAAGTGACAGATTTGTGAGTGGTCTAATGTTATTTTATTAAGAATGGCTTCAAAAGTATAAAAGATGTTAAGCTCTTAAGTGTTATTGAAAATCTGTGGAAGGCAGGCGCATAAAGGACAGTTCTGTTTTCCGATTAACCCAGGTTCTGTTTTCAGATTTACCCTGACTAATACAGATATAGAGCAGTTTAAATTGTTCTAGACCAAAACCTGTGAGGTATGTCTGCCTTTATTCATAGAATCATGGAACATTTTGGGTTGGAAGGGAACTTTAAAGGTCATCTACTCCAGCACCCTTGCAAAGAGCAGTGACGTCTTTAACTAGATCAAGTTGCTCAGAGCCCTCGTCCAACCTGACCTTGAATGTCTCCAGGGATGAGGCCTCCCTCACCTCTCTGGGTAGTTCCAGTGTTTTACCACCCTCATAGTGAAGAACGTCTTCTTTCTATCCAGTCTAAATCTACCTACCCCCTTTTAGTTTAAAATCATTACCCCTTGTCCTATCACAACAGTCCCTGCTAAGAAGATTGTCTTACTTCTTTAGAATGAAGCTGCAAACAATTTTATAAAAATATGAAGAACAAAGTAACTATTTTAGCCAAAACTCTTGGAAGATGCAACTTCTTAGGACAAAAGATATTCTTTAGTGTGCCTCTGTATACAAGAGTCAGAAACTCAAAATTTCTAGCCGGGCTCAACTGACAAAGTTTTTCAATACCTAGTGTCTTTAAACTCCATTTAAAAAGGAATATTCTTACACATTATTCCTGCGTGGAATTACAGGTTAGAAAACTCTGGTAATTTAAAATCTGCAACTAAGGTTCTTATCTACTGGATTGAATTTCTGTAATTTCAACTGTATTCAGAAACATCAAAATGGAAAGTGGTAGCATTTGTGTTAACTTTCCTCTATTTGCAGAACTAGCTTGACATTAACTAAAATGTTAAAAGCTTAAAAGCTGCTTTAACTCCTTCAGTGAGAATTTCGCACACAAGACCGAACATATATAAAGTTCAGCAGAAGGATAAATTGGTGGGTTTGGAATAGGTAACTCCATTATTAATTACACCTGAAAATGTTACTAGAGGAACCTCTCAAAAAAACAAGTGACTCAGATCTAGCTACTAGAAAACTCTGACGGTCCCAAACCCAAGAGATATTTCAGGAGCTTTAATGAGAGTTGTAAGAAGGTGCATCTGACCTCAGCATCTGGAGAAGATACCTGCCTCCACACTACATGAATGATCTTAAATCCCAGTCTGAATCCCACCAAAAAGCAAAAATTGGACAACATCACTAATTTTGTACATCATCCATCTACTTCGGAAACCAAGGCACCTGGGCCTAGTTCCAACATCTGTTGGGACATCAACAACTGTTGCTGGATACGTATTTTTTTTCAGCTAGCTTTGCTATTCCTCCTCAATTGCACTTAGCAAAGAATTCTAAAAGTTGTTTCTGAGGTGCAGACAAAGCATATGAAATACCTTCCTCATATAAAATACACTGATGTTCTCTATGTGAAGGGGATAAGATATTTGAAAGCCTATGTCCTCAACTGTGGAGGGTGCTGTACTTTTCTGGAGTGGGGATTTTAAAGATAGCCCTCTCCAATCTGTAGTACACTTCTCTAATTATTTTAAAGTATTTATCAGAGAATCACAGAATGGTTTGGGTTGGAAGGGACCTTCAAGATCGTCTATTTCCAACCCCCCTGCCATGGACAGGGACACCTTCCTCTAGACCAGGTTGCTCAAAGCCCAGTCCAGCCTGGTATTGAACACTTCCAGGGAGGGGGCATACACAACTTCTTTCTGCAACCTGTTCAATGTCTCACCACTCTCACAGTAAAGAATTTCTTCGTAATATCTAATATAAATCTATGCTCTGTATGCTGTCCCTCTGTGAAAAATGTGGTGACAGACTGATTTCTGGAAACATATTTATTCCTACTGATGGATATTGGACATCTCTAGGTACAGTAAAGAAATATGTGTTTCACTGAAAGATATTCCCTTATGGAAATAATCTTGGTGGTTGGAAAGGAAGTAGGATGATGCTGTGGGGAAACTCTATTGAAGAAACATTGTGAGACCTAGCTGGGCATGTGGTAATACAGCCAAGAACAGCTTGTAAGGAGCCAGGTCTGACCAGTGAGTCATAAAAATAAAAGGGAGGGGGAGAGGGGAGAAGCACGGTATCAGTGAAAATTAAGTATTTAATCTTTGTGAGTAACTAAAAAGAAGTTGGCTGGGATCTGCAGGGCTTAAGTATGTTGTAAATTTTGGAGGGCAAATGCAAATAGTACTTAAGACCCTAAATCTTGTGATTGGGGCCAAACATAGGAAGGTAATGCACTTAGGGAGGGAAACATGTAGGCCGGTATAGTGCTTCCTTTAGTATCTGAGATCCATATCAACCCAGCAGAGATCAAGGAAACAAGATAAGGACATTCACAAAGTGTCCACAGAGCACATAGATTGGATTTCCACACTACTCCACAAATCACACTTCTTGTCAGACTGGGGCATATTCCAGGTGAGGCTCCTTTGTAGTTGTTTTGTAAACTCTTACACAGAAGATACTTCAAGATTGATGAGTCCAGATAGCAAAAATAAGTAAAAAGGAACCTGAATTTGTGGCCTGGTAGGAAGAGAACTCTTCTGAGCAAGAAGGAAACATTGAGTACTGATCCTACTGCTGCATTTTTTTTCTTTTTTGTTTTTAATTGAACATATATAAGAGCTGAGAGATGTACTTCTCTTACTTAGTCATATTTTTGAGTTGGATCCAGAGTTGTACAGGTTATTTAAGTATGGTTTCAGCATTAATAGAAGATGAGGAGTCCTCTGGGCGCTGTTCTGTCTGACCCCCAAATTAATTTACTTCAGTTTGCCTTGGGTGGAAGCTTGGCAACTGAAGTCTGACTAAGTTAAGACTTAAATGGCATTTAAAAAAGGATGTCCATAAAGATTGAAAGTTAGTGTAAAAATCCCTGAAGGAGCTAAAATGAAACTGATGATAGCTCCTGTAAAAACGTAGGTAAACCATATCCTAATTCTACAGGAAAATCAAAGAACAACCAAACACATGCAGAATTGTCTGTGAAGTGTAACATAAAGCACAAAAAATGTTGAATTGACTGACATAGTGACTAATAGGAGAGAAAGAGATGAAGCCAGTAACAATCCATGACTAATTCAACATTGTAAAGTCGTAGAGGAAGAAGAAGCATATAAGGTAGCCCACAGAGACAGAAATATGAATAGAGAAAAAATTAGGAGAGCAAAAAGAAATAGCAGTTCAGTCTATTAGGCTGTGGAATAGTTTCTCAAAGCTGGAAGCTCCAACAGTTTTTCCATTCAAAGCTAACTTGGACAAAGACCTAGAGGGAGTCCTTTGGAGATCCATCTTGTACTGGTAGGGTATGAAATAGATTAACTGATTTGTCTTTACCAGCTCTAATGTTCTGATCAGATTTTGCACATATTTATAAAAGCCATACTGGAATAACTAATAAACTATATGAGGGGAAGAGTTGCGATACTCTGAGACTGCTTTGAGTCATCAGACAGGCTTAATTTTTCTTGCAGAGGTTATTTGTCTGTTCAGCCAGACACTGGTCACAGAAGCTTGTCATTGAATTGTTCTGTGAAGCAATATTTCATCTTCTTTTATGTGACTGAAAGGGTATGGATGGATGGTAGAGTTCATTTCAGTATTACATTGGTCTTATGCATCCTTTAGTCAGAATTAGGCCTTCAGTAGAAAAAGTCTATGATATGGCAAGTTTGGACTTAGCAGCAAAAGTGCAGAGTAAAGTCTTTAAATAGAAAGTTGAGGGTGACTGCATTAAATTGCAGGAAACAGAATACACACCAGTGTGGGAGGTGCTCTATTAAGGCAGATTGAACTCACTTTCTCTATCTTTGAAATCCTTAGAAATGATAAAATTATCAATGTTGAAATAAAGTGAAAATCAGTGAATCTCCACATAGGCTAGTATTCCTGAGAGGTTCTTCTTCTTATTATTTTCCTTTTTCTTGCTACCTCTTTTCCTTTTTCTCTGTCAAGTCCTCAGCATCTCTTTTAAGAGTGTTTTTTCCCTTACAGAACAATTCTTACAATGCATATCTCAGCCACTGCAGGCAATCCATAGCATCAGATTTACCCATAGAGCATTGGAGTAAGTGTGTTCAGTGGAGTCCAGGGGAGCGATGCAAAATGCATTTGAGGGAGGCACATTCCAGACATTTAAGTTTGGTGCCGAGCTTTACTTTTATGGTCATATTTTATGTCTTTTATGTCAAATAATCCCCTAGTGCTCTCATTCCAAGAAATAATTTGACCTGGAGGAGTATAGCTTTGCTTTCACCTCAATTTCATTTGTTGTTTGGGAAGGGAGATTAAGTGCATACTTGCACTTTTTATATATAAGAATTATCCTACTTTTCAGTAGGCTGTGTTACATTAAACATTATGCCTTTCATCACTGTTTTTTTCTTTGTGAACTGCTGTCTTCCTTCTCATTCTTGATTTAACTAACGCTACTGAAACCAATGGTATTACATCAAGAATGTGTGTGGTTATATAATAATGCTAGATAAGAAATCTTCTAATTACAATATGAATACTTTATCAAATAGCTGTGTTTCCTCAGTAATCTCTTTGTCCTTCTTAATAACTGGTAAAAAATATAAGACCACTGGCAGATGTTTAAAATTATATCAGTAAGTCAAGCCAAGAGTACTTTGGTAGCATACTATGCAGGTGTTCTGCTCAAGGGAGTGTGAAAATGTCTCTACCAGCATTACTGAAATAGTCACACTGTTCTGACGGGTTGTCATCTGAGTATTATGTGATCAATATATATACTGAGTAATGCAGAAGTCCACTCCTATCCCCTAGAAGCAATATTTTATTTTTCATTTAGGAAAATCAAAAGAAAACTGGGCAAAAATGTCTTCTTACCATATGTTTTGTGCTAAGCCTTTATTTGTTTTTGATTCAACACATAAAATAAAAATCTAACTCTAATAAAAGAATAGATATGTTATCTCTTTAATGGTGCACTTCAAGGAAATAAAGGGAAGTGGCAAAATCACATTCTCTGCAATATGCACATTTTAATGAAAGCTAGAAATGCAGGATTTTATAATGCATGTATATTTTAAATATGTCAAATTAATGAACTTTAAAATGAAACAAAAAATTCTGGAGCATGTCCCAAAGTGTTACAGAAGTTGCTGACAAGGCAGTCTATATTTGAGTGTTAGTCCTATTGGAAAATACAGTACTGAGCATATTTGTCAGCTCTTAACAAAATTATTGAAGTACAGGAAATTTGCATAGACATAACGATTTTTGAATGGAGAACAAAAAATAGACATGCACAAACATCTGTCATATAAATGTCTGTATTCATACAAAGAATTCTGCCATGCAACCAAGCATTGCATAAATATTTGGCACCATATCTTAAAAGAGTGTTCTGGCTAGGTTGTAAAAAGTGAAATATCTGCATAGCAGGGTTTTTATGACTTTTCAACGAAATCTTCATTATAGTATTATAAAACTTAAGCAAAATCACATAGTCTGGAAGGAAAAAAAAAAAAGAAAAAACCCTAAGAAACTCGTATTTATTTGCAGTTACCAAATGTGAAACATACTTTTTTTTTAATATATGTTACATTACAAATTCAAATATATAGTATTTTAGCTGTAAGATTGTCCTGTGAAGTGTGGGACTAATTCCCTGCAATCCTGACTGGTTTTCATTCATGTTGCCCAATACTCCAAGACGTTCAGCCCTTCTCTGAACTTGCAGATGCCTCTAGTTCTCTTCTGCGTCCCCTGCCTCCCCTCCCTGCTTTACCCTGTGCTCCTTCCCTCCTTCAAAATCCCACGGATGCCCTTTCTGTCATTTTGGGCCTGCTGGCAGTAAGGGCAGGCTGTTTTTGCAGACTGACCATCCATACACAGTCCTTCCCACGTTAGGAGCATCAATAAGCATTAATTTGTCATTGGTAATTTATTTATTTCTGTACTCTGTCCCATTGCCAGCATTTTGAACATCCAGGGACTTGGTGCTTTTGAGACCTCTATCAAATTTAGTTGAAAGTGGTCTGCAGACTCAAAAGTTAATAGTCTGAGAAGGGACTGTTAAACCTCATGATCAGAAACCAGGTTAAGAGTGTTAAGTAATGAAGTTAGTCTGGTGTTGTTAATGTTTTCAGGCCAATCTTTATTGATTGATTTTGTATGTATCATGTGTTTTTAAAGTACAGAATTGTCAACAGCTTTGCTCAAAAAATGATGCATTGAAAAGATATAATGGTGCTCCCAAAAGTATTATGAATAATTCCTACCTTTTTTTCCCCTTTGTGTGTGTTTGTGTGCACGCGCGTGTGTGTTTGACGGGGCCTTGCTCCAAGCGCAGCCCCGCTCACAAATTATGTACAGGTGATGAAATTTTTGCCAGCATCAACAAGACTGAAGACATACTATACTGTACTGACTACAGCATCTACTGTGAATTCTTGGTACATGTTTTAAGCTGTTAACGTGCTGCATTAATAAAATTGCATTGAATTCTATGTATATTAGTTCAAGAATAGCCCCTTCATTCTCCATTCAGAGAGACTATTTCCAAATGAACTTTTTTATATTAGACTTTGTTATCAATGATGCTTTCATGCCTACTTTCAAATGCAAGGGTAGACAGTTATTATGTCAGGAATATAGACCTTTTTCTGTAACTACATACTACTGAGCATCAGGGTATCTTCCCTAGACCTGAGAAGCTCAGGAGTTAGCCTCTGCTCCTCTACAGCTGGATCTCGTCTATGCTGAGGTCCATCTTTAGAAGACTTGACCTTTACATGTGGCCAATGCTTCCAGGGCAGCCAGCAAGTAAAGCAGAAGTGATGATGGACTTCGTGTGACTTTTTCTCAGCAGTATGGGAGCAGATTCCAAGCATGTCATATATGAATGAAACAATTAGATAGCAATTACTGAGTGGTTCTTCTTTTTTCCGTTCGTTTGTTTTCTCGTTTTCCATGACAGCAGGACTGAAACCCTATTATCTTACCTTATTTGCTGATGGTGATGGTGTTTCCTCAGTCTTATTAGACATAGAAGAGCAGTATTTGTTCAGCTTGGTTCAGTAATACTGTTTTGACCAGCACTAAATAAGTATATTTCATCATATTGTACTGTTTTATACTGTTCTGTATAATGTGAGGGAAATTTAGGTTTTTCACTGCTAGTATATAATGGCAGCAGTAACTGAATTACAGCAAGGGATATAGTAATCTTTGATATTCTCTTCATTCTATTACTTCTTTATTTTCTAGTTATGGTTTTCAGGTATTGAGTTTGTGGGGTTTTTAACTTCTTCATATTAAGTGCAAAAAAGGTCTGTTGATGAATAATCAAACACTTCACATCTTTAACCTTTTCAGTAAATGAACAACATCCATAAAATTAAAACTGATTTCTGTAAAAGCCCATAAGATAGAGATAATACTGCTCACAAGTTACTTCCAAGTGGGTTATCCTAAAGTGGCCTAATATCAGTGCAGAAAGAAACTAATAGGTTATATTTCTTATTTCTCTAATACAGTCATTATGTACTATGAATTCTGAAACAATCTCCTTTAAGAGTGGTATTCCATTAGGAACCAATAAAGAGAAACAGATGAAGGAATAAAATAACTGCAGCAAAGTTTATTAACCCATTAGAATAAGGCTTATGTCTGTGTTTGTTGTGTTTATGGTATATGTTTCAGGAGAATATTTGGATCCAGCTGTGCCTCTTAGCTCCAGGAATATTCCCATAGCTCTTAGGATATAATGGCCACCACGAAATGACATACTTACCTGCACCTGACCACTACAGGGGGCTCCATGGTGCAGATGACAAGAGTAGGAACTGAACTGAGGGCTTGGAAAGGAGCAGAAAGTATTAATACTGTAATACAAAAAGTATAAATACAACTATACACATGCCAATTCCCTCCTAAAAGTTTTCAGGGAACATCTTTGTGAAAGTTTCCAGGAAAATCCTAGATTGCCTTCCTACTGCCTTAAAGCAGTGTGAAACCTGCCGTGTCATCTGCCAACTTTGAGGCGCGTTTCAGGTGAGGTGATTACTGGCCCACAGACAGGCATCTACTGTCGTTTCAGTTAAGGTCTTGCTGCTTTATCATGAAGAGCATCTTAAACTATTAACCTCATGAATATTCTTGAGTCCTCTAAAGATAGAACAGCCCTGATAGGGGTTAACCACAGAGTTTTCATCTGTGCAGCTAGTCACCTGGGTCATTTGAGTGAGTTGCTCTTACAGGGCAGTGACCCAGTGACCCCAGTCTGTGGAGCTGCCTCCGCTTCCTCCAGAGTCTGAGCAAGCTGACTTGGCTTGGTCACAGGAGCAATTTGATCTTTCTTGGGGGAATGATTTTTCTTTTACAATCCTGTGAAAACAATCCCTCTCAAGTTAGAATTATGATGAATTCAGAAAATACAAGAAATATATAAACAATATGAAAAGTCCAGCAGCTATAGTTCTGTTCATAAAAAATGGAGTTTTGTTACTTTCTTTGCTCTGGTGATACTGTCTTCCTCGTGCCTAGAGGTGGAGAGCTGCCTGCTTTTAACAATGGAGATTGTATTGATGTCAATGGTTTTGGATGTAAAAATTTCAAAGCAACACATAATAAAGAGAAAGGACTCGTTATTACCATCATCTTAGTCAAAGTGGTTGTTGAAATAGGAGGGAAGGATGTAACCTATATGTCACTGGTAGTACACTGTAGTAAAGGCAAATAAGCAAGACCTTGAAGACCCTAGGACTAGGTCTCTCATTAATTTATGTGAGGAATGATATATTCACATTAAAATTAGGTTTTGCATATATTTCATTTTTATCCTCTGGAAAGTAGGTGATGTATCTGAAATGTGATTTTAAAACTTGTCTTTTAAAGTTCTCAGTTGCAAAGGATAAGTGGTCAAAAAAAGCTTATTTTTGTCCAGTAATAAGCTGGTTTTCAGACTAATCGTAGAACTGGATATTTACTTTTTAGGTAACTGTAATGTATAGTAATAGATCTTCACCTGGGAAGGGTGTGGGATAGGGCGTGGACTCCCACATCTGGTAAAGTGTGGAATACACACATGAAAAGGGAGCTAGATGACTGAGACAGAGATGGTGGCAGGGTAGGGAGCAAGCTGAGATGGTTTCAGCTGAGTGGAGAAGGAAGGTCAGGCCAACAAACAAAAATCATTATCTGCCCAGCACCCAGTCCAGTGGTTGCCACTGCAACGCTGCCACCTGTAGCAGCCCAGGGGAAAGTGGTTTGATACAAAGTGTCTGCTCTTTGATTCCAAAATTAGTTTGCAAGGTGTAGGAGATGAAGATCTCTGCAACTTATCTCATTTTTGGTACAGTGGCTTTATTGGCTTTGGAAGCTTGCAAATGCATAACTTTCTGCGTTCAATTTTTCTGAAATAGAAGCAGGAATTTCTCTAGCTCTTTGTGAAGAAGATGGATGCCTGGGGCAAGGTATGTAGGCAAGGGAAAAAAAGCGAAGAGGCAAAAGGACCTTGTGGGTGATATGTTCCTGCCACAGTTGGTCCATGTAAACAACGAAGTGAAAATTAAAGAGTTTGTCAACAGTTATTTGTCTACAGAACTTTGCAGAGTGGGGTGATTTCTGAAGACAACGTTGTGTTGGATGAACCTCTACAGACTTGCTAAATTGTCTGGTTTTTAAAAAAAACAAACTTGAGATGGACATACTATGATTTCAAAACACATATCTTAGTATTAGATAAGTTGTACACTCTCAGTGGGGGAAGTCTACAGGTGCTTTTTCAGTCTGAATAAAGACTTTAGTATTTGATTCATTCATACATATAGACATTGAGTAAAACAGTTCAACTGTGGCAAAAAATCTGGCAGTGCATATTAGCTGGGCTTTCATTTTTAGGCTCTGTGTAAGCTAAAATTCATGGTACTTATTGTACATTTTTTTGCAAGCACACAGTGAATTTAATTGTAATATAATTGCATTTTATACCAACAGTAGGCAACTTTCAGAATTAAATTAAATTTTTGGCAGATTTTTATTATTTTCTTGTAAAAAAGGAATTTTTCTAGTTAAAAGATAACAACAATGTCCATCTCGGTAAACTGGGATTTTATATGGGTTGTAAATAATTAGAAGGAATGGCTTCAGAACCTTCTGCATATCAGTGTACATGTGTATGGTTTTTCATCAGCTTCATTATAATGTTCCTTGTTTGAATTTCCCATGTTCAGTTTCAGTGATGGAAAACAAGTAATCTGAAAAATGCCAAGGGAGGTGAAGCTGTAGTCTAGGTTATTTATCTTGGAGACTCCCAGAACAATGAATTATTGTCAGATGGAAGTAATTTCTTGTTCTAGTTCCTGGGCTAACAGGTTACTTGAACTGCTCAACATCGTATTTCCATCTTCTCCCTTCTAGTGTTCTGTGCTAACACACTGTAATGACATTCACTGTCTTCTCGTTAAATGTCAAATAGAGGGAATACACTCTATTATTTGTTGTACCAAATGAAGGAGGGAAAAAAAACAAGGCTGCTTTCATCTTCATGATGTGCAAGACGTTGGGGGTTTTTATATCACTGCAGATGTTAGCAGATGTACGCCATGTAAATTGGGTATGGTAATTGTGTTCAAAAATGTTCTAATCAGTGTTTATTCTGTCATATTTTATTTATATTTGTTTTTTCAAAATTTATGTGTGTGTGATACAGGAAACTTGGAAATCATAATAAAGCAGCCAGATTGAAATATAGGTTTCAAGTTAACTACAGAGATATGTGTTTTAATTAAAATAGTTCTAAAACATGCATTATGGGTACTCATAGGAGTCCGTCTAATTTGTTTAGCAAATAAGTGTTTTAAAATATTTCTTCTGCAATTATGACAGAAGTCCTTTTCAGTACAAACTGAAAACAGTGAGCTTACTGATGATCCAGGAGAAATGCAATGACATGCTTTAAAAATACCTAAGAATCAGTATTTACAGTTTTTAATTCAAACTTCTAAGCTGAGCTCTTGGAAAATTTTCATTATGCTTCACACTTTGAATGTTAAGTTTTAAAGATGTATTTCAAGGAATAAGGATAACAGCATTAGGTTGCTACTGAGAAGTTAAACTTTGTGTTTTCCATTGCTTTCCAGATTGTGACCGACTGTAATATTTCTTGCAGGTTTTCTGGGAAGTTAGGTAGAATAGATAGGCACAATAGATAGTAAGTTGTTTATGTCACCCTGAAGTCTTTTTTTTTTTAGAAAAAAAAAAGAAGCAGTGACTGAAGTCTTCAGCTTCAGATGTACACAAATGTTCAGCACTTGTGTCCTTAGCTCTCACACAGAAGTACAGGGTATATTTTTGGTGATATTTAAAAGTCAAATCTCTTGCTTTTCTTTTTCTTTTTCTTTTTTTTTTTTTTTCAACAGGCAAGTATGCTGCACATTCCAGAAGAGCTTCTTTTGTTCAGGTCACTCAGTGATAACAGAATATATGGTACAGACCCTAGAGACAGTTTTTACAGAGTTTCTGTGTTAAACCATGATCCCACTCATATCAAAAGAAGTCTTCCTATTCACTTCAGTGAAGTCAGAACTTCGTCTCAGTTTGAAGAGCAGAACAATCCACATAGTGTCATGTGGCCTTTGTCTCTGTGATGAAACTGAAGGTGTGATATTAAAATTAAATATAGAATCACAGAATGCATTGGGTCAAAAGGAACCTTAAAGACTATCTAGTTCCAACCTCCCTGCGGTAAGCATGGTTTCCTCCCACTAGACTAGATTGCTCAAAGCCTTATCCAGCCTGGCCTTGAAGACTTTCAGGGATAAGGCATCCAGCACTTCCCTGGGCAACCTGTTCCAGTGTCTCACAACCCTCACACTGAAGAATTTCTTTCTAATGCCTAATCTAAATGTACCCTGCTCTGGTTTAAAACCATTGCCCGTTGTCCAACCTCTACATGCCCTTGTAAACAGTCCCTCCCCAGCTTTATTGTAGGTCTCCTTCAGGTACTGGAAGGTCACTCTAAGGTCTCCCTTAGAGCCTCCTCTTCCCTACTCTCATCATCTTTGTGGCCCTCCTCTGGACCCATTCCAAGAGGTCTATGTCCTTCTTGTGTGGTGAGCACCAGAGTTGGATGCAGTATTCCAAGTGAGGTATCACCAGAGCAGAGCAGGGGGGCAGAATTACCTCCCTTGACCTGCTGGCCATGCTTTTTTTGATGCATCCCAGGACAGAGTTGGCCTTTTGCACTGCCAGCATACATTGCCAGCAAATGTTGAGAGTTTCATCAGCCAGGACTCCCAAGTCCTTCTCTGCAGGGCTGCTCTTGATCCAGTCATCACCCAGTCTCTATTTGTGCTTGGCATTGCCCCTGCCCAGGTGCAGGACCTTGCACTTGTTGAACTTCATGAGGTTTGCATGGGCACACCTCTCAAGCCTGTCAAGATCCCTCTGGATGGCATCCCTTTCCTCAGGCGTGTCTACTGCACCACCCATCTTCGTGTTGTTGGCAAACTTGCTGAAGGTGCACTCAATCCCACTGCCCTTATCTCTGACAAAGATGTTAAACATCACCAGTCCCAGTACCAAGCCCTGAAGAATGCCACTTGTCATGGGTCTCCCTTTGGACATCAAGTCTGATCGCAACTCTTTGGGAGTGGCCATCTAGCCAATTCCTTATCCACCAAGTGGTCCAGCCATCGAATCCATGTCTTTTCAGTTTAGAGACCAGGATTGTCATGTGGGGCAGTGTTGAAAACTTTGCACAAATCTAGCTAGATAATGTCAGTTGGTCTTCCCTTATCCACCAACACTATAACTCCATCATAAAAGGGTACCAAATTTATCAGGCAGGGTTTGCATTTGGTGAAGCCATGTTGGTTGCCATGATCCACCTCCTCATTTTCTGTGTGCCTTAGCAGAGTCTTCAGGAAGATCTGCTCCATTATCTTGCCGGGCACTGAGGTGAGATTGACTGACGTGTAGTTCCCTGGATTTCCCTTTGCTCCCTTTTTGAAATTGGGTGTGAGAAAGGGAAAACACGGGGAACTACTTCTAATGAACTACATAAAAAATATATCAACAAGGGTATTTGAGAAGAAAGACTAATAGGGAAATGGATTTGCTGAAATCTAAATGTAGTTCCAGAGAATAGGAAGTGGTAAAACCAAACAAGCTATTTAAAAGTCTGACTGTATATGATGTATATGATGTTTTTTCTTTATCAACGTTGATAGAAAAGTTGTAGCTATCTTTGGATCTCTCTTCAGCTAACACTACAGTCACTTGCTCAGTAGATGACTTTTGCAGACAGTGACTTTGATAATATTTCGAGGGTAATATTCATGCAAGGATGAACAGTTCTGGAGTAGTTTCTCAAGTGAATGAGAAACAACCAATTTTCTCTGAAGATCAGACCATCTGTTTTCATTGTTTTGTTTCAAACAAAAGTATTTTTATAATTGACTAATGAAGAATACTATAATGTTTTGAATTTTTTTACTGTCATTTTTATTTTTCATTTTTGCCAGTCTGAACTTCTTTCGTTACATCAAAAGACAGCTTTGGACTTTTTTAATTGAAAGTTTTCATTATAATCATTATTCTTCATAACAGTAGTGAAGGGTAGATGCAAATAAATATCTCTAATAGGTTCTTCAGTTTTTTTTCTGTATACCAGATTCCCATCCTGTATTATTTATTACTGTACCACTGCTCCACAGCTGTCTTCTGTACAACAGGAAATTAAAAATCCCACTTCATATTGTGGGAAAGTGGCTTTAAGAATACTTGAGAAAGAGCATGAAGATATTGAAAGATCCAGGCTAATCGCATAAGAAGCGCATGATCTCAGGGCTTTCCTTAGAACTGCAGACAATTTTGTTTGATCATGTCACCTGTTAAGATGTGTTTGAGTACTTGATTACGTAGGAGAGAATAGTAATGTGCAGAGATTTCATTCATAGTTTCTGATCTTTGAAAATCAATGTTGACTTTTCTTACTTTAACATATAAATGTATCCTTGTGCCCAGGATCCGACCCAAGCCAGTAACAGCCTGAAGTTTTGGTAGAAGCTAGAGTTATGTGTCATATTCTTTGATTCTTTGATTATTCTTCTTATTAATAATACGTGAACTTTATATAGATGCTGGTAACTACACTTTCTAGAAAACAGACAAATACCAAGTTCCAATTCTCTTGTTTTCATTTCCAGTTGCCACTATTGTTTTTGATAATTATTTAGTATGTTTTACTGTTCTCTTGGCCAACTCCACTGCAAACAGAAATCAAATAAGCTGCAAAATTTAAACTGCTGTCCTATGCATGAGAACAAAACCCTGGTGTTTGTACCTCACAACTGTAAGTTTGGAAAGCCAAAAACTGTATTTCCTTGTAATGGGACTGAATTTATGCTGTAACAATAGAGAGAACTAATTTTGTAGTACAATTTGGATACCTTTCTTTCTATATATCAGACTGGAATTTCACTGCAGATTTTTAACCTAAGATACCACAATTGCAAAGGCAGTGTAAGTGTTAGCGTGAGAGTTTCAGTACTGCAGAGCACGGAATTTGGGGAATTGATAATTTTTCTTCTCTTCCCCTCCTGGTTCTGCTTTTGGCAGGTCAGCTTGCTGCACACAGAGACTGATTGATCTCTCACCACATGGAAATGGCAGGGGCTTGTTAGGCCCCCAGTGGGACGTACTTCAGTCTGCAGTGATTTCTCTTTCTTCACACGGTATTGTTAATAGGCTCCATCTTTTGGTCTCTCAATCTTCAACTGGCAAACAAAATTGAACCTGTTAAATATATCCAGCATTCCACTTTTTAATTATGGTGCTTTAGTGAATGATCACAGAGACCTGGAGTTTAAAAGTGAATGAATGCTTGCCAAAGGATGAAAGATCTTGTTGTTCAAATTATCTGTAGTCCACATCCTACTACATTTAAACAAGAAATAAAGCCCAAATAGACAGGATTTTAACTCAAAATATTGCGTTCCCAAATGATGAAATTACAATGGATGTCATTTTTTAAAGAACTGTGGACTAATGAATAAAAAGGTAGACTTCTTGACAAAATAGAAATGAATCTTCATTTGAGGCTTTGCAAAAAATGCATTTAAGTGGCAGATTTGTTTATGAAGCTGAGGTTTATAATGCTAATCTTTTTTCATTTATGGTATTGGTGAATTAGCAGTGTATTTTCTTTGAATCATTCATTAAATTAATTTATAATCTTATATTAGAAGCACTAGTTATCAGTTCAGTTGTTTGTAGATTATTAGTTTGGAAAAGACCATCATGCTATTACACAATGCTCTAAAACCAAATTTTACAAAAACTTACAAAACTGATTTTAAAACATCAAGTGGTGAGACTCAGAAATAATGCTAGATAAATACTTCCAATACGCTTCCTTTAGAAGATTTCCTTATACTTCTAGGGCAAAACTGTCTATCATTGACTACCAGTCATGGGATCTTATTTTACTTTTGTTTGCTGGATGGCAAAAAGGATGATAAAACTGTACTGGCAAAAAGCGTGATAAAACTGTACAGATCTTTACAGGCTATGACTGACTCACTTCTCCATTAACCTTTTCCTTTGATAAGATATGTTGGACTCCGTGAATTGCCCAGAAGGTCTGTTTTAATTCCTTTTTTTTTTTTTCCCCCCAAAATGTCCTCTGAAACCCCTCCATTTTATCAGAGATCTTCTAGATGGCAGTTCTAGCAGAACTGAACAAACTGGTCCAAAATTGGTGGTATCTTGGATAGTGGTGCTCTACTGACTCAGTGATGAAAGCCCTTCCTTTATAATCCCCCATAAGTCTCTTACAGGAAGGTTACATTGAGCCCAGTCACAGTCCCACAGCAATTGTCAGTTATTTTAGTGCAGAATTTAATATAAGATCCTGTAAGACTGCCATTCATTCTTTATTCATGTAGGTACAATCTTATTTTTGGCCATAATAATAATCTTCCTTTTTTTGTTTTCCTTTTTTTTCCCGTTCACACTACCAAGCAATCAATTGTTTTGTAGCAGGGATCAGTCCTACTTATTTACCTGTTCACATCATTTGTGTTACTGTATATTTTACTGGGGATGATAAGGGGTGTTCATAATGTTGCAAGTAACTTACATGTAAGTTAAAAATCATAGGACCAAGAAGTGACCTATGTGCAGGATCAAAAATTAAGGTTTCTAGAAGCATAACTGATGAAGGTCCTCCATTTCTAGTTACAGTTTGATAGGCAGCCAGCTAGCTAGTTTTACTAAGTTTCTTTTTTTTTTAACCTTTATTACTTTTTTAAGATCCAGATGCCTTTCAAGTATGCACAATTTCCAAACTGAAGGTTATTAGTATTTTGACTGAATTAGGAATACCTTTGCATGCACAAAAATAATGTAAATGCTATGAAATAAAAGCTCCTGTATAATGCATCTTTCTCTATGAACTTCTGGTTTAACAGTAGGCTGGGTAGAAGCACAGTTAAGTGGGGCTTTCTATTTATGCTACAATAAAAATCTCGTGATTCTACTTCTTAGAATCTGCTGGGAGAAACTTCTTCCTTTGTAAAATTAAAAATCATAGTATGACTTTTGTAACTAAGAATGTGAGAGAATAATTATGATTGAGTGCTGGCTGCTAACAATTTCACCATGAGGGGTGGTTTTTTGATGCCCATACAACCTTGACAATTCTTTGTATAACACGTAAAAAGATTCTAGTTTTACAGGTAAACTCTTTACTAAAATTCTAGGTTTGGATTTCTTATTTTTAATTTAAAGAACAAATTTGTATATCTCTACATTAAAACTGATTAGGTAGTTAAAATTTAGTTTTTTCTTTTTGAGTATCTCATTCCTTCAGCATAATTTTACAACTTAACACACTCTGCTTTTCTTTTGTGAAAAGGAATAGAATAGCTCATAAAGTGTTAGTCCGTAAGAGATATTTTCTACATGCTAAAAATGTTCCAATAGAAGTAGGGAAAAACCCATGCAAAATCCTTGAGGACTGCTTAGGGAATTTGACACTCCTATGCTCGTACATCCTAATTTTATTATAGGAAAGTCTACTCCTTTTAGGTAGCTACCCATGACTATGAGAAAGGCAATAAAAGACATAAGTTAATCTACCAAATCAAAAGTTAGACTGTGTGAAAGATTCATCTTGCAGTTAAGATATAAGGAATTGAAAGACCTCATCAGTGGGACTCAACATTTCACTTTCACAAAGAGGTATGAACAGGAGGAAGTATCACCCTACTGAAAGCATGTACCATCAAATTATGACATTTGCATGGCCTATCTGTCTATATAGACTCTCGGATTTATGTCAATGAAGGAAAGAGTTACAAACAATGTTACTGTAATTTCTGTCCCCTTCCATGCATAGAAATGGTGCATTGGGTTTCTACGCTTAAGGTCACTTGTGAAACTGAAATGTATCATTCTATTCCTTGACACAAAATATCCAGAATAACAACTAGTCCTGCCATTGTTTAAGTAGAATGCATGTTGGATTTCTCCTCTTTCTTGCAGAGTAAGTAACATTTAGAATGTTATTACAAAATTGTAAACATGTGGATCTAAACAGAAACACCAACATTCAAAAGCACGTAGAAAGATAGATATTTTTCAAAGAGACAGACATCTTAGACCGTGGCACACAGCATTACAAATGCTAAGCCAAATGTGCTGTCTTGTCATGTTTTTATTCACGCTACTGCCTATGGGAATTAGTCTGAATGAGGGCTAAGTAAAAACAAAGTAAATTCCTAGGAATCTGGTCTTTGTTTCACTTGTTAAAATCAAGTGAATTAGCATGGATTCTCTTTCTTACTGTTTGTGTCATTTTTAACGTACCTGAGTCGTATTATCCAGAATTGTGCTGCTAGTGGGATTTCTCTGTGCCAACTTGGTGACTCCACAGTATCTTAAATTCCAGGAACAGAAATTACATTAAAAAGGCAACAGAATGAGCTCTGTTCAGGCTAATGCCCATGACAGGGAGGTTGGACTAGATGATCTCTAAGGTCCCTTCCAGCCTATGCCATTCTATGATTCTATGATTCTATGATAATGTGGAAATACTTTTTCTGAATTCTCATAAATGTCCTGTCTTAGCTTACTTATTTATCCTTCATTGGCCTCAACTGCATTTCAATAACAAACCTAATATTGACAAGGAAAATAATTAATTTAAGTGATTTAATAACAGATCATTTGAGTAGCAATACATTAGTGTTCTGATACCAGGCTCCTGTAGCAATAAAAGTAAATTTAAAAAAAAACATTTCAAAAGCCCCTGTACTATAAATATAGGTCAATCATCAGTGACCTTACACTCTGTTGTGGCATCAAGTTAGTTTTCTCACTTTTAACAAACAGAATAAAGGATAATATTTTCATTTTCAAGTTGGTTTTCTGTCTTTTTTTAAATATACTTTGTATTCTCTGAATTAACAAAGATTATATGAATTTGTTAGTTTCATTTTTGTTTAGATAAAAAAAAACAGATTTTGAGAATTGTATTTAAAAAAAACTCCAGAGATTTTATCTTTTAGGATGAAAAAACTCAATGTGATTGTCCAAGCTGAAACTCATCCATGCTCCAATTTGTGATAACACATGGATAGAAGAAATTGCCACTACATTCCCAAAGGCTATTTACAGCATTTGTGCAACACTAGTATCAATTTTCCATTAAAAAAAAAAGTTCTTCTTACAATTATTTTAAATGCATAAATGGTAAATAACTGAAATAAATGAAGGTGTACCCAACTCTTCACTCAGCAGCATGCTTTTTAAATACAAGCCACATGTGTGATACACATGAAGTTCTTAGCTTAGTAAATAAAGAGGGATGATCTTCTACAGGAAAGTAAATCTTGCTTGAAAGTATAATCAGTACTGTACTGTTAGTGCAAATCCAGCTCATGTACAACAGTATAAGAATCAAATTAGCTCACTGGTGCCTTCACATTCAAAATCATTTTCAGCAGCAAAAGGCACAGCACTTAGTAATTTTAACCTCCTAATCTTTTGAGTCTACCTCAAAAATAACAGATACATTCCTGTTTTAACAAAATGCACAAGCTGTCAGACAGTAAACGTACTTAACGTGCTGCGCTGTTTTGAAGTGCCATTAGGACACATCTGTGTAGTAGAACGCACATACTCTGTGCAGTACTGAGAATTTATTTTGATTTCACCTGAGGCAGCAGGATTTTTTTCTGGCAAAATTAGAATGCAATGTCACTTGATTTTCATCCCCTTTGAGCAATGTGTAGTCAGGAATTGTTAATAGCGTGAGGTTTAAAGCTGAAGAGTGGTATTAAGTACTTCATGTCTAACGCTGGGTGTGCTTTCACAGAGGAGAAACAAAAGATGTGATTCTGGTCTCATTTCTATAAAGTGAATTAAGTCATCATATCTGAAATTAACAGAATCAACAAATTTTTAAAAATTTTGAAAGGATGTTTGAAAGGAAGTTTATTTTTAAAGTTTAATTCTTGATTAAATAATTAATTCTCTCTTATATACTTACACTGTTTTCTAATATGTATACACAGACTACAAAAAGAGCCTCAGGCTTTCTGCTTCTAGTTGTGACCAGGAGTCATCATTAAAAGGTCAAGATTTGTCAGCTTTCAGATACAGCAGCATACATCTGTTTAACGTCTTTGTCAGACACAAGGACAGTGGGAGTGCACCTTCAGCAAGTTTGCCAACGACACCAAGCTGTGTGGTGCAGTAGACATGCCTGAGGAAAGGGATGCCATCCAGAGGGACCTTAACAGCCTTGAGAGGTGGGCCTGTGCAGACCTCATGAAGTTCAGCGAGGATAAGTGCAAGGTCCTGCACCTGGGCAGGGGGGGGGCAATCCCAAGCACACACAGAGACTGGGCGATGAATGGGTTGAGAGAAGCCCTGCAGAAAAGGACTTGAGGGTAATGGTGGATGAAGAGCTGGACATGATCTGGCAATTTGCGCTTGCAGCCCAGAAAGCCAATTATGTCCTGGAAGCCCGTCCAGCAGGTTGAGGGAGGTGATTCACTCTGCTCTTGTCAGACCTCACCTGCAGTACTGTGCTCAGCTCTGGGGCGCCCAGCATAAGAAAGACGCGGACCTGCTGAAGCAAGTCCAGAGGAGGCCATGAAGACAGTCATGGGGCTGCAGCACCTGCCCTTGTGAGGACAGGCTGGGAGAGTTGGGGTTGTTCATCCTGGAGACGAGAAGCTTTTGAGCAGACTTTGTAGCAGCTTTCCAGTACTTAAAAGGGGGCCTACAGGAAAGATAATGAGGGACCCTTTATCAGGGAGTGCAGGGGCAGGACAAGGGGTAGTGGTTTCAGACTGAAAGAGAATGAATTCAGGTTAGATATAAGGAAGAAATTCTTCAGTGTGAATGTGGTGAGATGTTGGAACAGGTTGCTCAGGGAAGAACTAGGTGCCCCATCTCTGGGAATGTTCAAGGCCAAGTTGGATGGGGCTTTGAGCATCCTATCTAGTGAAAGTTGTCCCTGCCCATAGCAGGGGGGTTGGAACTAGGTGGTCTTTAAGGTCCCTTCCAACTCAAACCATTCTATGATTCTATACCATAATTACTTTTCTATTCTAGGTGTTGAATTGTAGGTGTAACTGTTGGCAAATCACAGAATCACAGAATGTCAGGGATTGGAATGGACCTCAAAAGATCATCTAGTCCAACCCCCTCCCAAGGGCAGGGTCACCTACGGTAGATCGCACAAGTACTCATCCAGGTTGGTTTTGAATGTAACCAAAGAAGGAGACTCCACAACCTCCCTGGGCAGCCTGTTCCAGTGCTCTGTCACCCTCATACTGAAAAAGTTTTTTCTAATATTCTTATGGAACCTCCTGTGTTCCAGCTTGTACCCATTACTCCTTGTCCTGTCATTGAACGCTGCTGAAAAGAGCCTGGCTCCGTCCTCCTGACACTCCCCCTTGACATATTTATAAACATTTATGAGGTCACCCCTCAGCCTCCTCTTCTCCAAGCTAAAGAGACCCAGCTCCTTCAGCCTTTCCTCAGAAGGTAGATGTTCCATTCCCTTCATCATCTTGGTTGCTCTACACGGGGCTCTCTCAAGCAGTTCCCTGTCTCTCTTGAG
>NW_009702082.1:35554-42153 GCF_000703405.1 Apaloderma vittatum
GGCAGGAGGACCTCTCTCGACCTACTAGCCACTCTCCTTCTAATCCACCCCAGGATGCCATTGGCCTTCTTGGCCACGAGGGCACATTGATGGCTCATGGTCATCCTGCTGTCCACCAGAACCCCCAGGTCCCTTTCTCCTATGCTGCTCTCCAACAGGTCAACCCCTAACCTGGGGTTGTTCTTTCCCAAGTGCAAAACTCTACACTTGCCTTTGTTGAATTTCATAAGATTTCTCCCTGCCCAGCCCTCCAGCCTGTCCAGGTCTCTCTGAATGGCAGCACAGCCTTCTGGTGTGTCAACCACTCCTCCCAGCTTTGTGTCATCAGCAAACTTGCTGACAACGCTCTCTAATCCCTCATCCAGGTCATTGATGAATATATTGAACAGCAACGGCCCCAGCACTGACCCCTGAGGGACCCCACTAGCCACAGGCTGCCAACTGGACTCTGCCTCATTGACTACAACTCTCTGACTTCTTCCCTTCAACCAACTACCGACCCACCTTTAAGTAGCAGCCTTTCAATTAGAGGCATTAGGAAAAAGCTGCTGATACCTTGTTCTAGCAACCCAGGTATAAAAGAGCATTTTAAATGCCACATGAAGTAAGGTAGTGGTGAATAATAAGCTAGAAAATATGCTTAAGAAATCACTTCACTATCGTTATCATGTACAAATTATACAGGAAGAACTGAGGGCTGGCATCTGTTTTTTAGCTCACTTCTGTGCACTGCAAGCTTAGTATTGTTGTTCGCCTAAAGCTATTTTTGCACTTATTAAGAATCAGTCAATCACACAGCTCCCAAACAAGAGAAAATTATTTAGTGGCTGCTTTTACTTCAGTGGCTCTCCAAATGTCCAAATTATGGTTTTCATAAGCAAGGTGGAAAAAAACTGAACTTCCTACAATTCTCCTAATGACATGTATTATTTTTTTAATGTAACTACATAACATTTTTAACTCTTTGTAACTTCCTAGTTTGACTCCTGAGAAAGAGAATGTTTGTTGTTAGATAATCAATTTAATTTCTTATTTTAAAATGCCTAGAATTATATCTAGGTTTGCTTTATCAGCATTCATCCAGCAATATCTTCTCTTAGATACAGACTGATGTAAATTGTTTCTGAGAAATGTATCCTGGCTTCGCTGAATTTTTGCTTTTGCATTTGTTCTTCTTCCTGTGTAGAGCAGACACAAAAGCTTAGAAAGTGCTGTACATTTTCAAAATTTTTTCATTTGGAATATAATTTTGAGAACATTATTACATGAGTGGTCATAGAATTTCAAGCTTTCTGCTTTCTAGTATGCGGTTATCCTTATGCAGTGCAAGGCTACATACCGACTTTGATCTTCATTCAGCTCTAAACTGCAAGCTGAACAAACCTCATATGTAATATGTTTCTTATTTCTTGACAGTATACTATGTCAATACTGATTCTTAAAAAAAAATCTGCTCACACTGAACCCAAACCAAGCTCAAATACCTTTATTGTGGAAAGGCAAGAGAAGTAGATTACCATTTTAAATTCTCAGTGCTGTTGGTTTACCGTATAATTCTAGTTCCATGCATTCCTGGCCTACAACAGCAGAATTTCTCTCCTTGGTCCACAGCTTACTAGAGTCATGGAGAAGGCTCCTCAAGAGCTGTTATATCAGGAAAGACTGATACTATGATTTGGAAATACTATGATTTGGAAAGCTTGTTGAGCTGCTGTTCAACATGACAGTTTCTTTCTACACATTCTGGGTTTTGTTTTTAAATGTGAATCAGGAAGAATTGCAATTCTGAAATCAGCATGGTTAAATTGCCTAATTAAATGTGATAAGAGGTTTTAGTTTTCAGTTGTTGACTAGACTCCTGTAGAGTGATAAAGGCACAGTGTAATTGCACATTAGACAAGTTGTGAATGGAAAACAGTCACGGAATAGGACACATTGAAGTGCAGGTATCAAGACTCCCATTTAGATTCTGCAGAGGGAGGCAGACCCTAGCAGGGAGTTATTTCTCTCATCCTTAAAATATCTAGTGTATATGAGTAAATTAGTAGTTTTCTACAAGTTTTTAGCTCTAAAGATAGCTGGACTATCTGAGAATAGAAATATAGTGTAGATAAGGTGAAGTCTAAGTTTTGTTAAAAAATAATAGAATATATTGTTTACAAGGCATCCATATTCTTGTCAAAAAATCTTAGATGAAAAAGGGAGTATATATGCAGCACAGGAATATTTATTCTGCAGTGCACAGAGTCTGCATAGGTAAACAGTGCATGGGATAATTACGACATCCCTGAATGATAGAGTTTGATGGAGGAGGAGAACATGTCCCCGGAAGTGACAGCCTTAGTAAAGAATTGAATGACTGTTGTGTAGTTCCTGCACTTCTTTTATTTCTTAGTAAGAAATATAATAAAAATAAATCTGAAAATAGGGGACTTTTAATTCCATCAATACTCAGGTCTTAGAAAGTTTAACTGCATTTCACTGCTTTCAATGATTCTAGTGCTGTTGAGTACAAGGATGAAATAACTAATTTCACGTTGTGAAGAATCAGAGATAAAATGTCAATAACATTACAAAAAAATCATAAACTCCTACAGCTTCTCACTTATGATATATTTTTCAAATAAATTGAAATATTTTCTTGACTTTGGGATTAAAACAGGATATAATTCTTTGTCCTCACTAAGAATAAACTGTGCTGATGGCAAAGCAGGATTTCTGCTTTTCTGGTAGAGTAACAAAGAGGAATATGGAGAAGCCTTAATAGTAGCAGTGTCAAGAGAAAAATAGTATTAATTCACTTAGATTTCCCTATGTATTATTACATTGTCAGTTCTCATGGACTTAAATAAACCACATAACATTCTGGTTTGGACTGAAGGCACTGGAGGAACAGAACATGATGTAGAAGGAAGCTGTTGGATGCAGAAAATAAAGACTAAAAACCCAGAACTTTTTTTTTCCTCCTTGTGAAATGATAATCTCAGATGTTATTTTCAAGAATAATAACAAAAAACAGTGCCTACAGAAGTGTGAATTTTACCCTGGAGTTATCCCGTTAAATGATTACTTGTTAACAAGCAGTCTGATGGAAACCTACCTGAGAATTAGGTAGATGCAGGTAAACTATATACATGGTTATGGCAGACACTAGTTAGAAGATTAGAAATAAAAGAGTAAAATCTTCCTGCTCACATTCCTACAATCTTTGCATAGTGGCAGCTTTTTGTTGTAGAGGAGGAAGGCTCACAGCAAAAAAATGGTTCTGAGAGAGTGCTGAAGAAAAACTGTTAATTGAGAAGGGGAAAGACAGCCTTTATAGAAAGCTGTAGGTTTCCAGATACAAGTCAAAGGTGTTTTGTTATTGTTATTTAATATCCAGTCCAAACAAGGAGAAAGGGGTGTTGGAAAAAGAGTTGCTATTTCAAAACAACAGCATCATCTACTGCCCACAGCATTCTGACTGCTATATGGGCAGCCTCAGAATGCAACTGACTGTCACAGAATCATAGAATCACAGAATACATTAGTTTAGAAGAGACCTTTAAAGGTCATCTAGTCCAACTCCCCTGCAGTGAGCAGGGACATCTTTAACTAGATCAGGTTGCTCAGAGCACCATCAAGCCTGACTTGAATGTCTCCAGGGATGGGGCCTCTACCACCTCTCTGGGCAACCTGTCCCAGTGTTTCACCACCCTCATTCATGCGACTTACTAATCAGCAATAGAAGTGCAAACCCCACTCTGACTCTAGATGGGTCCTACCAATCCATTTTGGTCAATGCTTTCCCATCAAAGGAGTGCAGCAATAGTAAATGTCAATAATCTTTCTCTGTGGCACCAATTTATGTTCTTATGATTTAAAACGTAAAAAGGAAACAAGTATTTTAAAAATGCACTTAACTGATCAGTGCTGCTAAGGTGGAAATGATGACAGGCAAGTGGTTACATGGCTTGCTTGATGACAGACTTGTAAGGAAAATAGTGTACATTTCACATCTATGAAGAAAGTAAAAATTTATCATGGGATAAAGTAATTTAATGAAAATGCTAATGGTTATTTTTAAAAGAACTGCAGTGTCCTGAAATCAAGGAGGAAGTTGCAGGGCTTTTGCTTCCAAAAGATCTCAAGGTCCTATATGTCTAAACTCTTTTAAAGTTATGATGTAAACCAGTCAATTTTTTCTTGTTGGCTTGGTGTGTTGTTATTTGAGGTTTTTTTTTGTTTTCTTTGTGGTTTGTTTTTTTTTTAACTTGAGAATTCAGGATATGGTTTAGCAGGAATACTGTTAAATATCCAGTAGTATAATCAAACAATAATTTTCTTCTCTTAGAATTTGGTGAGTTTCGTCTTTATTTTTCCTTGGAGAATTAGATTTTTAAGTGTGAAGTCCTTTTTCAGGTTGCTTCCAAAATGATTTAAGGCCTCATACAAATTCTGTAATATTGTGACATTTGTTACATTGTCTGCTTCGTCCTCCAATGACATTTTACCAGGGACAGCAAAAATACAAAAACAAATGCGCAGCCCTTCTGCATCACTGCAATAATTAAGCCCAACAAAGTGACTCCCAAGAATGCATTACTTATGCCAGGGGGCAGTTTTCTTCCCAGGAGCCTTAAAAAATTAAGGAGAAGGTGACAAAAAGGTGGAGTAAAGCATGCATGACTTGCAATGATTGGTCTATCTCAACAGTCTGCTTTTGGCATTATATAGTGTATATTGCACAATCTGACCTCTTTTCAAAGGGAGTCACAGCTCTGGAGGGGGCATGCCAGAGGGGGAGCTGTCATTTTTTTTGAGGGTTACTGAAGGCCACTTGCTGAGTAGACAGGAAAACGAATGAGAATTTCAGAACCTGGTCTAATGGAACTATCTGTGTAACAATTACTCTTATGACAAATTTTGGGTGAAAAAAAAGCTCCAGAAGGAGTCTAATGTAGTAGGATTCCAACATAAAATCTTACTTTGAAAGCATACATCTTTTCATGAGTAGTGCAGGATTTCTCACTTCAGAGATAAGTATTTACAGGACCTATTTGGTGCAAGAATCATATAATCATAGTTGTTTCTTCCTTTTTTTTTTTTTGCATATAAATTTCTATTTAGCTCAGTTGTTCCTTTAACTAATGCAACTGTATATTTATTCTTCAGTGCTGGGATGACACCACAGAGTTCATACATTTTTTGTAACATAATATATTCTTTAATTACAAGTGAGTTTCATGTTATGATTTTAATGTACAATCTGTCACTGGGCTTTAAACTGCCAATGGCAACACAAACATTCAATGACTTGTGCATATGATAAAAATAGCCCTTTCTTCTGCATTTACTCCAGAAAAAAATTATAAATCTACTGACTTAAGTTCTTCTCTGCTGTGCTGCAAGCTGCCATTATATGAACTCTTAAAACTGCTGAAAGGGTGATGAAAAAAGTAGTTTGTATGAAGCAAAATTTAAAATCAAGCCTAACATGGTGTGTGTGAAAAAATTAAGGCAGATTAAAGGCAGTGAGTTTGACCGTATGTATGAATAGTGAATATTTACAACATAGAATTCCTAAAATGCCACTGAAATACTTCTAAAATATTGTGACTAACAGTAAAACTTTTTGAGTGGATAAGCTAAATGAAGACCAAGATAAGACAGCAAACAAAAGACATGCCTTAGAGAGGGGAAAAGTTGCCACTTTGAGGAGAATTTGTGTTTTGAACATGAGGGATCAAAGAAGAGCTGGGCAACATCACAACCATATTTAGTAGGGAATTAGTATACGCATTCTCTTGAGATGAGAAAGCATTGGACATAAAGAGCGATTTTATTTTTTTGTGTGTGAAGCAAGCGAACATAGTCAGCATAAAGAAAATATCAAATAATCTCCAGTCTGTGACTGGCCACAGCTGTGAAAAGAGATGTGTCCCCTTCTCTCAGACAGTACTTGATAGAATAGAAGGATAAATTGCCCTTTGAAACAGCTTCGCTCTTCCAGGTAATTGCAGGGATGACTTAAAGGACTGGATTAATTAACTTCTTGAGGGCTGTAATGAGTTGCCTGTGAAGTTCAACAACAACAACCAACATAAATAAATAAATAAATAAATAAATAAATGCAGAGTTTTGCAGACAACGAAAAGTAGCCCCATACACCAGTATAGGCAGGGGGCTAACTGGCTGGAAAACAGCTTTACGGAATAAGGCCTGGTTATCTAGATAGACAACAAATTGTCCATGAGCCAGCAGAGCTCCTTTGTGGTGAAGACCAACAGTCCCCTGGACTGCATTAAGGAGAGTGTCAGGTGAGAAGGAGATGCCTTCCTCTCTGCTAAGCACTGGGAGGACACATCAGGAGTGCTTTGGCCAATGCTGGTTTCAGCAGTATGGAGGAGACATGGAATTACTAGGGCAAGTCCAGCAAAGGACCACAAAGGTTGTTAAGGGCTTGGAGCATCTGTCATATTAGAGGAGGCTGAGAGAGTTTGGGATTATTTAGCCTGGAGTTGAGAAAGCTCAGGTGGATCTTTTTCCTGTCTGTAAATACTTGTTGGGAGGGTTATAAAGAAGAGGGAGTCAGATTCTTCTCAGTGGTGCCCGGTGAA
>NW_009702083.1:0-372 GCF_000703405.1 Apaloderma vittatum
CCTGTGCTTTGGTGCCAGCACGTCTCCCTCTGCAGCACCGGCGCTTTCTGTTGCAGTGTGCTTCCCCCTTCCCTCCGCCCGCTCTCTTCCCCCCAAGCACCCGCGATGGCTTCAGTGCCCCTCGCTGGGTTTTGGCAGCCCCTTGCTAGGTTCCCTCGTTCCTGGGAGGCCTTGCGGTGAGCCCTTGCTGGGGGAAAGCAGTGACTCGCTCCGGCAAGCTTCCCCTCGTGGGATGCCGGCTCCTTGCCTCTCCATCCTAACATCCGTATCAGGGAAATCTGAAGAATTTTAATTTTTTTGATATTTTAATTTTTTTTTCCCCCTGCCGTTGCTAACACCAGTTGAGCTTTGCTGATATGGCTTTTCTTCTCA
>NW_009702083.1:403-3796 GCF_000703405.1 Apaloderma vittatum
GGAGGCCTCGTTAGCCGTTGCCACTTTTTTTGGTGGCGTGATGATAAGCCGTGGTGTGAGCGAGTGAGCTTCTATGATGCTCTTTCTATTTTACAAGAGCGAAATCGTTTTGGGGGAGTGTGTGCTTGTGTGTAAAAATAATAATAAAATAGAAACATATCTGTGTAGATGGGATGTAGATGTAGATTTTCCTTTATTTGGAAAATAATAGCTGATAGTGGCCCTTCTCTAGTACCTTCTATAGCCTTTGTTTATCTGCTACTTTCCAGCTTAATACGCAGTGCTGGTGTTGGAATGTAGCAGCACTTCTGCTAGGCTGTAACGGTTCTGATGTGACCCAGCGTGGACATGCTTGCTCTCTCATTTAACCTTCATTGAAATGAACATGTATAATTGTCATAGAATAGCAGGAAGCTAAATAGCATTGCTGTGTTTCTTTCGTAGTTACGAGAGCATGTCTTCATGTATTACATGTGTTACATATACTAGTACATTTCCATTCATTTTACATGTACCATCCACATGTCGGGGTTGGCTTTTTTTTTTTTTTTTTTAACTTGTCTTAACTGCAGAAGCTGTAGTAGAGTTCTCAGGTGAGTCCTCTAGTGGAGAAATACAGCAACAGAGAGAAGAAAAATCCGATGACATTGCTGCACCACCTCATGGAGCAGCATTCGCTCTGACAAAACGTGCTGCTTTTGGGCTTGGGTTGTCAACATGTGATTTTTTTTTTTTTTTTAAGTTTTTTATTTTTCCACGCCTCTCCCCATCAGTATATAGGCCATAGGTAAGGTGATGAGGTGCTTTATGTATACATGCTGTTAATGAGGGAGATGCATTGTGCTGTGCAGGTGCTATAAATGCAGAGCAGGACAGAAAGCTTAGCAAATCTGACACAATACTGTGACATGAATAAAGTGATTACTCTGAAAGGATGCCATGGAGTGCTGTCGGGTGGAAAGGATCTTTAGTTTCTAGGATCTGAGCACAGAGATGCAGGGATAAGCTTTTTAGCTGTAAGATGCTTCTAATGAGCATCAATACACTCAGGGTTTAACATCTGCATCCTTTTCCTCTTTGAAGTTTGACTCCATGTTCTTTCCTGATAGATGTGTCTTAAGGTGTTTTTTAACTCTGATTATGTTAAAACATGTTCTACTGTTTTTAACCGACCCTTGTGTCACTCTAGGATTCAGAGAGTCTAGGTGCTGGTTGTTTTTGTTGCTGTTGAGTTACACCAGATCTAGGTGCTTTTTTGTGTTCCAGTGTCTTGCTACTGTTGCCTTTCTTTTGCAATGGGAGCACTTCAACAAAATTCTGTAGTGGTTATGTGCTACCTGGTGCTGCTAAATCCTGCCTAAGGGATTGCTCTAATGACCCTCATAGCAGTGCATAATCTCAACCGTGATACTAACTTAAACTAGTCAGAACATGAGGACCTGAATATGGGGATGATAAAACTGTCTGCAATTATGGAGTGACTATGTAACTCCTTCCTTTTAGAAGCTGGAGATATTATATGCAGTCCTGAATAAATTACATTGCTTCTCAACACTAGTGCTGCCTGATGAAGCTGCCCTGGGCAGTTTGTTCACTGTCCTGCCATGTCAGTGCCTCTGTATGGTGGCTGCGTGCTCTGGTGTCTACTTTAGTCTGAGACTTGAGAACGTGATGACTTTTTTCTTGGTGTCTGTGGCATCCTTCTTCATCCCTGACAACTACCCTGCTTTGCCAAAAAAAAAAACCAACCCACCAAACTCCTGCTGCCTGGCTTTGTGTTTTAGGGCTGTCCTTAACTCCTGTGAGCTCCCTGGCAGTTTAAGTGGAAGCCTTCTCAGAGTCTGATACGCTTTCGTGGTTCTCTTTGGAGGCAAACTTTTTGATTCTGTGGAGTTTCCCTCACTCACAACTGTTTTTAATAGTTACCTTGCCATTTTCATACATGTAGGCAGAATAAATCCCCCAGTTTTGTTTTTGTTGCTTTACACTCTGTTGCTCCCTAGCACTGCTTGTGTCCAAGTTGGGGATCCTTTCTCATTCTTTTCTTGCATGTGGTTTCTGTTCTGAACAGTAGAGTCTGTTGTGCAGCTGGTCTCCTCCCTACCCAGTGAGCCTTGACATGGTTGCAGGGTGAGCATGACCCCTTGGTCCCGCTTGATGCTCCCCTGGTGGCTTGTTTCTTGGCAGGCTTTCTCAGAACCTCTTCAGCTTTCCTTTTGTGTCTTAAAAATGCAACACCCAAGAGCCTGGGGGAGGGTGCAAGGGGGAGAACTTTTGCTTTCAGACTTCGTCACCAGTTGTCCACGTGTACTTTCCACAGAAGCTTGTGACTTTATTCTGAAGCCAAAGCTTAGCAGCCATTCTCTGCCCTGTTTCGTGGGTAGTGTAGAATGAGCTAATTGACTTGCACCAGAAATACCTATTTGTAAATTGCCCGTGGACAGAATCTTTGATCAGCAGAGACCTCAGTCAGTGACTCTTTAGGAAAATAATAATAAAAAGCCCTCCAAAATAAATAAATCAAAAGCTACTTCCCTGTAGTATCACAGTATTGGAAGAGTACCTGCAGTGTGGTACTCTGTGTGTGAATATATGCAGGGTGTGCTTTGGGAAAAGGAAGGTGTGAAGCTAGTGAAGTGACTGGAACTTAAGGTGGAAATAGTGAACTTCGTCCATGTGTGTGCCTTTCTACACTCCCAACATGGAAATAACACATAGTACAGTGAGCTTGGGGAGTTTGATGGCAGGCTTATCAGTAGTGTACAGATGTATGTAAACAACACGTTGCCTACTCTCAGGAGCCTGAATCAGAGACTACATTGTGGTGAAGGTAGAGGTGCAAAATGAAGACATGGCTGTTCATGCTTTAATCTTTACTATTCATAGCAAAAGATTAATTTCTTATTATTTTTAACTTTATCCCAGGAGAGTCATCTTCAGCTTTCAGCAGGGGAATTATGGCAGAGCAGGACCTTCGACAGGAAAGGGTAGTGACCTGCTAGTGAATTAGCAGGAGTTGCCCCTTGCTGGAGGTAGAAGAGCTCTTCAGGAGGCTTCCTCTTCTATACTAGTCCTGATGAAACTTCCTTTAGAGCCTGGGGAAGGAAGTGGGGGAGAAAGGGAAGGAAGAGCTGGAAATGGCTTCCTATTCCTCTGATGCTGTTTTGCAGAATGACCACAGGGCGGCAATGCGAGACACCCTCCAAGGAAAATTGCCAGCCTGGGGAACCTAGGACAGAGAGAGAAGGTGCTGCTGCTCGACTCTTAAGAGCTGGGACACCCATCTTCAACAAAACAACTTTGTAACTGGAATGGAAGTGAAAATACTTTACGTTGGAGCTTTTCACTAAAAATGAGGAAACATATAAATATTTTACTAGCAGCATACTCTTT
>NW_009702083.1:3827-7969 GCF_000703405.1 Apaloderma vittatum
ACTTCACCTGTAAAAAAGGACAAATATGTCATATGTGTCATATCCTGAAACCTAATTACCTTATTTCAGCAAATACCCAGACTCGGGGACCCACCCGCCCACCTCTGTAACGTTACAATGAATCTGGGCACTCAGTCTGACTGTCATGTTTACAAAATGTAACTTGTCTTAAGCATCTGTTTGTTGCCTTTGGAGCGGGTTGCAATGTTTCAGAAATTCCCTCCCTGCCGTGGAGATGGTTAGCTATTTTAGGAAAACCGAAGTAATGGGCAGTAGTGTTGCTTGACATCTTGAATATTACACTTAATTGCTGTGTAGGCAGCTGCAGCAATTGGGCTTTTGATATTTTGGTTGTTAGGAAGAAAGTGTGTGCGGGGAGAATGAAGAGGGCAGTAAGCAGGTAGATACTGGTTTTATATTCTTTCCTTTCTGGTGAGCTTAGCTGTTCTTAGAGTTGAATTATACATCCTCCCCACCCCTCTTCCCAACTTAGCAGGCTAAAATTACAAAAAAGTTTTCCTCCGTTCCTTTTGGCTCTTTTTTAGGGTGTTCTTTGCAGATTACACGTAGCAGGGAAGGACCCTTGTGTTGGGGATGGTGCTATAAAGAAGACCAAAGAGTTAGTGCTAGACTAACTAGACAAGACTGGAAAACTACAAGATCTAGCATTGAGTCTCCTGTAGAAGTCAACTTTTTGTATTCTGTCTTAAGTACTTCTGTAAGAATAAGTGGATTTTTCAAGTGTGTGGTAGAACATTTGAGAACGATACTCCCTTGGCTGATGTTTGACACCTGAGAGCACAAAGTCTTCTAAGCTTCTGCTGAGTGTGGAATATCTGCCTGGCTTGGGTGTGGGGGAAGATAGAGGTTTATTCTCTCCTACAATAGCTTAAGCCTATTTATGGCAGGTAGTTGTTAGCTGGATGAATCTGGCAAAGTTGTCCAAGGTGAGTGCTAAGTTGATGGCAAGAATAAGGGACTCGAGCCTCTTGGTTTATACAGGCTTCTGCATCACAGCAATGTGCTTCTGTGAGTGAGTGTACATAACAGGATGCCCTGGTTAACTCTGCCACTCTCGTTCCTGAAACTGTAGAGCTGTAAGCCCGAGTGCTGCGGCAGGGCTGTGGGCAGGCCCTAGTATCAGTGCTGGGACTGGGAGACTTGGGTGTGATTTAGCTAGTTCCTTCTCAGTGGGCAGGAATAGCAGCTTAAAGGTTAAGCTATGACTTCTCCTCTCTGTCCCTGTTACCTACTTTGCAGTGGTGCTCTTCTCTCCTGGCTGCGTATCTCTTATTTGTTTACTGTGTCTATGTATATATGTGGATGCATCATGTATGAACAGGGAGATGCTGAGCTTGAACATAAGAGCAGAATATCTACCCTTTAACTCTTGGAAAAGAAGGGAGAACCTGTTGTGATAAATTAGTGCTATTGCTCTCCGTCATTTAAAAAAAACCCAGAAGTGACTGGTGTTTTTAAAGATGGCCATTATATCACTGTGAACAAGCTGTTAAACTATTTGAAATGTGAATATGTGTATATGTTTGCATTTTTTTTTTTTAATATATCATACATACTACGTTTTGTAGTGATGGAAGTTCTTGCTTTCTCTACATATTCTTTCAGGAGCTGATTTCTCCAATTTCCTTGTTCCAGAGCTGTAATGCTGGCAATTTCCACCCAGAAATTTGATGGCTGTTGATGACTGGTCAAGTAATTTGTCAGACTCCAGCCGGAGCAGACTGCTAATTCCTTGAGCCTCAGCTGCCCAGACCTCCTTTGTTACAAGTCTGTGGCAATGTAAGAGTTACCGATGTGGAAGCAGATGCTCGATAGAGTTGTATATACCAGCCTGAGTGCTACTTATCCAAGGACAGCAGGAACCACGGGGCAGCAGGTTGTTCCTTTCAGAACTGCCACCCCAGTGGACTGGCAAAAATCTCTAGTGTGCATTCTGTAGAAAAGCTGATAGTGAAAGGAGGGGAAAAATAAAAGGGAGGGTAGATAGGCAAAATATAGTTGGTTATACAGAAGTGAAACAGGAAAGATGGGAAGTAGAAAATGTGAAAAGTAAGGCAAGGTTTGTGTAGGTGAAGGACCTATACTGTGGAAGCACTAGTGCAAATACTGGTGGTGGAAATGGGAACCTAAAGAAAATGCATCACCCCTGGTGAGAAGGGAGGGAAAGCAACAGATGTTGTAAACGAAGGGTCACAAATCCTAGAAATATGATTGTGAGGAACTACATAGGAACTATTGCATTGTTCTGCTATTTCTCATTTCTTTTTTTTTTAATCCTGGTTTGTCCATTTGTAAGCCAGTCCTTGTGCTTCAGTTATGCAAATATCTAAAGGATAATAATTAAAACCAAAGGTACATGCAAAGCATGGATGCAAGAGGGAAACACGTTCAGTGGAGCTGATGTGTTTGAGATTATTCGAAAAATAAATCAATGTTTGGTAGCATTTAATATAGGTAATTAAAAGCTTGATGTAGAATAGCACTAGTTGTTTTATAATCAAGATGACTGTATTTAATCCTTGTTTTGGTGTGTTAAAATCCCCGAGAAGGATCAGAAATCCTACAAAAGCATCAATCAGATTAGGAAGCTTGGAGGGCCTCAAACTTACATTCTAGGATTGTGTATGCCCTTGAAACTTTTGTCTTGCCTTTGAATAAAAATTGTGATGCTTTATGTTTTTGGAAAGGTTGTGGGCAGCCATAAAAGTGATGGGAACTTGGGGAAATCCTAATTAAGCTTAATGAGTCTCCCTAGAAACTTTAGGAATAATTTCTTCCTCCTGTTTTACCCAGTTGCATGGTGACTGACATGTTTCACTGCTCCTTTCTCAATCTCCAAGTAACTTCTGAAGTCTATATTCTCCAAGCCAAAATCCTATTCAAATGGGGTGAACCAGTACATCTTTCTAGGCTAGGGGTGTGCTAGTTACATCAGTTACTGCTGAATGCTGGTAACCACCAACTGAATCACATGTTTGCACCTTGCAGCTAAAGAAAACGGTTGTCTTTGGTAGTGGTAGAGGTTTTACAAGCCTTCTGATGATGCACGTCTCAAAGGCTAGTAATGTTTGTTCTCTATGTCCAGAAAATTTGATTATGTGGTCTCAAGCTCTCTACAGAAATCAAGTACTTGCATGTTTATGCTTGTTTTACCGGTTCTCCTGGTGTTGCTCTTAGTGACTAAGTACTTCATCAAACTAATTTAGGTAAGTAGTACTTGCCAGTGGCAGTGAAAAGTACTCCTGAAGTTTAGGTTGCCACAAGAAGGAATTTGGGTCTTCAGGCTCAGTGTCCCTCTGCAGCTTCCAACTTGGTGTGTCAGCTGATGTCTTGACACACTTACCTGGCAGGAGAATTTCTGCCTGATGCTGCGTGATGCCAGAATATTCTTTTTTTTTTTTTTCTGTCTCCTAGAAGAGATACCTCTTCCCACCTCCATTAAAATGGCTTTCTTTCTTTCTTTGTCCTGTTGTTCTCTTTACTTAGTTACTGTTGACCATGTGCCTTCTCAGTACCTTCTTTCCTCTTCTGCTTCCAGTTCCTGTGTAGAAGGAAGAACATCATCTGTCTCCAACTGCAAAGAAGCATGGTTTTCTTGCTGAGGGATGGAGCTGCTGGTAGTGTCAACTCATCTTTAAGCCTCTGAGCCTCTGGTAGTCCTCTGCTTGAGTTCTGGCAGAGGCATGAATGATTCTGCTTATTTGCCGAGGAAGAGTGGCCCGCTTCCTCAGTGGTGCTGAGCAGCAGCTGTACCGTCTGCTCTCCTCAGAGATCCCAGATAACATGTCACCTATATAAACATAAGCTGATTCTTCAGGCTGACAAGGGGAAAACAAAGTACTGGCCTACATAAGTTCTTTTAAATGAATAGTTTAAATTAAGCTGATGGACTAAGTTTTCTTAAGAACAAAGTAAGAGGACTCCAGTATGTCTAGGTAGGCAAGGAGGAGGTAGTCTGTCTTTCTGATATCTCTTTATTCTAACAAATAAACGGAACTTCTATCTCCTTTCTTCTGTCCTTATATTAACAATGTCCCCTCCCCATTAGATGTTTGGAGTTTTTGGAGGAACAGCGGAAGCATATGGACACACGATTCCTAACAGAGTGGTGGGTACTGAAT
>NW_009702083.1:7991-14911 GCF_000703405.1 Apaloderma vittatum
GTCACAGGCAGTGGCATGAAGTGGCTTGCTGAGATGTTGCTGCTGATGTAGGGTTTGGGGAAAAAAAGCATCTTGCTTTACAGTTATGGTTAAAAACAACAATAAAAAAGACTAAATTGATCTGCTGCTCTTAACACTGACAAACACCGTGCCCTTCAGCTTCAGTTGGCCTTACAGTACTCCAGTTACTGATTCTGTAATAGTCAACAGCCGCATCACATTTCTGACTGGCAAATGCAGTATAGTTTTCTCTATTTCTGAAAAAAAGCATCTTGCTTTACAGTTATGGTTAAAAACAACAATAAAAAAGACTAAATTGATCTGCTGCTCTTAACACTGACAAACACCGTGCCCTTCAGCTTCAGTTGGCCTTACAGTACTCCAGTTACTGATTCTGTAATAGTCAACAGCCGCATCACATTTCTGACTGGCAAATGCAGTATAGTTTTCTCTATTTCTTCTGCTGAACTGCATGCTGTGAGGTTACTTCTTTCATGTCTCCTTCAGCAGTCTTTTAGAAAAGAATTGAGAAGAATGTAATGTGGAGTGAGCTTTTTTTCTTATGCTACAATAAAATGAAGACCAAAACTGGAGCAATTCCTGAAACTCCAGACAAAAAAAAAAGTGTAGTATGTGTTCATAGCAACTCCTCTGAGTGACTGATTTGAACCTTGTGCCTCAGATTGGGCTTTTATAGTAGTGATGATTTATAAAGTTGCCTCTGTGGCACCTGTGTTCTCCAAGGCCAGCAGAAAGGTTGATGCGGTACCACTTCAGGGCAGAAGAGCACATGTGGCAAGCAGGTTAGTCAGGTCATGGCTGGTTCAGATAACTGGTAAATGTGGTACTCTTCTATTCCAGCATGTTGATCAGTTGGGAATGCCAGTCCAGACCTTAACTCAAGTTATTTGTTAGATGCCATGGGTCAACTTCTGCCTCCAAGCTTTCCTGCTACTTAGGGCATACCCTGTTTGTACCAGGCAAAATTCCTTCCCAGCTCTTCGGCCCAAGCTCCTGGTTTATGAGGGAAAGTCTTGAAACCGTGATCCTGGATGTTTTGGGCTCTGTTGAGCAACTGCCAAGGACAGCCCTTGCTTTCTCAGGTGTACGTACTACATAAGGATAAGTTGATACCAGATTTTCCATGCAGAACATGTATGCTTCTTTTTTTGTGTTCTAGAGTGCTGCAATAAATGGAATGAAGCTTTTTCCTCTGTTTTTTACCTCTGAGAGATAGGCTACCTCAGATAACCATGTGTTAACTGTGGAGCAGTGGGCAGGTAGGAACTCACTTGTGTGTCCGTGGCAGGTAGCCTGCAGTGTGAGCAAGCTGGACAGCACACCTGAGGGACTGAATGCTGTACAGGCCTGCTCAAAACACAAGGCATATTGTGGTGTTGTTTGGGTTTTTTGTTTGTTTTTTCTCCTGGGAGAGATTTAATAGTTACCATTTAGGTGTTGAGCCTGGCAATTCATGCAGTTGAGTTGTTCAGGAGCTAAAATGCTACCACTGTGAGTTAAAACATACCCCTGCTTGAAGAAGGTGGAGAAGAAAAACATTATTTCTGAGAAAGAACCTCAAACCTACTTTGAAGTCTATGAATAAAGTGAAGTATGTACATAATTTGCTAGCAAATTACAGCAGTGGACACTCCTGGGTGATATGTGGGTGTCAGCATCCTCAAATTAACCCTTAAAGCATTGGCTGTTGGTACTAACTCTGTAAGAGAAAAGGGAAGTCTACTGAGAAAGTTCTCATCTGCCGAGACAAGAAATAGACTGAGTGGGAAACAAATAGTTGCTTTAGGGCTGGAGCAGTTTGATTCTGGCATATTTGAAGACCCATCTTATTAGAAAGGCACTGTGGAGAAAGTTCTTTAAACCAGTCATACAAATTTCTCCTAAAAATCCCACCCTAAGTCTGCTTCACATTGTCTGATATCTCTTCAGGGAATTGCTTGAGACTTTTTTTTTTTTCTCTCTCTATTAAAGGACAGGCCGTGTGTTGGAGAGACATATGCATTGTTTCACCAGAGCTCTAGCACTCTATCTTCAGACAAGAGGGAAGCACATTGTTTCGTGTCTTTGATATGATCCAGCCAGAAAACAGCCTTAGGGAAAAAAAAAATCAGTCCTTGGCAGCAGCGCTGTCTTTCTGTCTTTTTTTCTGTCAGTGCCACAATGTGCGCTGTTCTAATAATTTGAGATTAAACTCACATGGGGCATCCCAAAAGTCCTTCTTAAGACTTGAGGTCATAACTTACTGAAAGTTCAGAGGGATGAGTCTCATTTTCATAATGGAAAAAAGTTCCAGGGTTATTTTAGAATTAGGTCTAATAAGAAACTGGTACAAGAAGCTACTTTAGTGCAGTGATTTGGTGACAGTGCAGCAAATTTGTAGCGGCTACTGAAAACTTTCCACCTTCCTGCTCAGGCAAGTTGACCTCTGCAAAAATCAGATGTTGATTACAAAGGTGATGGTTCAGGCCCCTGTAGAACGTTTGAAATGCATGATCTGGCTGTACCTTCTGGTGGAAAATGCTCAAGAAACTTCACGTATTGTTTATGTTGATTAGAATGAGCCCACTGCAGTGTGGCAAGTATCCTGACTGAGAAGTGCCACAATTTATTTAAGGGCAGCTGCATCTTCTGCTTACACACTTTTCAGAGTGCTTGAAAATGCTTGTAATAGTCATTATATGCTGGGTGCCTCTTGTATCAAATAGATACAGTTTTAGCAAATATTTTTGTGATTTGTGCATGTTACTGTATAGTACAGTTTTGCAAGTTCATTGATACCCTGCAGGAAAGGTGATGGGAAGTGAACTAAAGCTCAAGTCTAACATTTTGCAGTGACAGAGAATAGGAGAAGGAAAATAATGATTTTTACTATGTTTTTGGCTTACCCATTATTCTGATTTTCTGTATAGTAGTTTTTCTTCTTTCCGCTCTGTCTGAGTAAAATCTCTTCTTCCCCTGTCCTTAAAATATTTATAGTTTTGTTATAAACATTGTACCATAGTTGCATTTGAAATTTGAGCTGAATATAGTAAAAGATGTAACACTATTAAACTGTTACTCAAAAGCGCTTAAAACTAGGAATAGTGCATTATACTTGTATCTGGTGGCATCATATGATCCGAAGAGTTTATAATTTTATGTTGGATTAAACATTAAACTATCGCTGCATTTGCGGGTAGAGATAAATGTGAATTCTTTTATGGAAGAATTTAAAATACATCTGTGGTTTGAGGCTTATGAGCGTGATAAATTTAGCACGCTACTGTAATCAGTCCATTTTGTGCCATGTCTCTGTAGTCTCTCATTATTGGCTATAACTCCAGCAGAATGAATATCTGTATTCTCATGTGGGGGATGCTGGTGGTGGGGAACAACTTATTATCCTTTTTGGTTCTGAACTACTCATGAAAAACAGCCAGTTCGTAGAAATAACACAATTGTGGATTTCTCCTTAAGGCTGAAGTTGTGGTTTGCTGTAAGCTATTTTAAAAATACATCTGCCTTAATGAGAAGAGCACGTTCTTATATCAGCACTCTTGCTGCCTTCAGTAATGCACAAAGTAAGGCAGTGGTGGGGAGTGTGTGTATTTTCAACCTTAACTATAGTTTTTGCTATAATTTATCTGAGAATTTCTTATTTTTAAAAAAGCCCTAAACAAACAACAAAATGAATATACTACAGGGATGCTAACCGTTGATTAAATACTAGAATATGTTATGTGCGTGTTTGTATTAACCATAAATGAATTAATAGGGAAGTGTGAGCTTTCAGCATAGTGCCAAAGCAGTTCTGCAAATGAAGTAGGAGGGGGAATGCCTGGACCTGATGCCTGTGACTTCTAAGGCTGGTAGACCTTTTGGCCTGGAAAAAGATCCTGTGTTTTTTAATTTTTTTTTTATTTTTTTTTTTAGGGGGGAGGAGAGAGTGTGCCTATATTACCTTTACCAGTGGGTAGGGAAAAAAGGAATGGAGGTGGACTCTGTTCCTTACTCTTCAGTAATAATCATGAATGCTGAAAGTTTGAGTTCTGATCTTTAGACTAAACCAGCTCTTTGCTTTGGTCGTCTTTTCCCTTGCTGTGATCATTTGATGTAGGAAGTAGAAGAAACTTGCGTTCATCATTCTGTAAACCTGTTCAAAGGTTTTGGGTGGGTGTGGGTAAATGATACCTCCCAAGGTATAGATAGGAGATAGAAGCATCCTGTCTCCATGGCAGGGGCAGGAGTCAGTGTGCAGATCTTCAACGCCCCTTCCTTTCCCACCTGTCTGGTTTTCTTCCAGCAAGTCTTTTTATTATCCCCTTTCTTCCGCTTTGAGCTCTTCAATCCTGCTTGCCTAAATGAGTGCCTGTTTCCTGATATGCTTTGGTGGAATCGGGTTGCTTGTGAGTTCAGGAATAAAGCATCAGGGTACGCTTTGCCTAAAAATCTTCTCCCTCTGATAGTGATCCTCCATGCTTGAATGCAAACAGGCAGTGCTGGGAACAACGCTTCCTGGCATCGTAGTGACTGTGACTGGTGCCCCAATGCATGTAGTTCTCACTTTTGTGCCTAGGGTGCTCCCAAAAACTCATGCAACCGCATGAGTGTGGGTATCAAAAGGCATGTGGTAGACAGAAATAACGTAAAGCTGGATGTCAGGCGTAGTTTTGTTTTTGTCGTTTGTCTGAATCGGACTTTTTCTTCACTTAGATTACAGGGGATACATATGAAGAGCTTTGAAGAGTAAAATGTATAGCCCTGTCATCATTTGTACACCAAGCAGGTGCAAACTTGTCTAAAACCTGTGGAATAAACTTGATTCTCCAGCTGATATTAAATTTATGTTAATTTTTGATGGTGTTGTGACTTCCCTTTGATTTCTAGCTCCAGCAGCCAGCTAGTGTCTCAAGTGCATGTCTATGATGCCAGGATTTCTCAGGATTTGTGGGGTGTGGTGCTAGAGCAATACAGGAAAGGACTAGCCAGGTTAATGCTCCTTAGTAGTTGGTATTTGTTTGTTTGTGTTTTTATTTTTCCCTTCCTTAGTATTGCTTGAAAGGCCTGTTTAGTGGCTTGAGAAGTAGTCTCAAGACTTGCGAGACTCTGAAGTAAAGAAAAAGAAAATGTATTTCTGTTCTTTGCCTTGTTCTGGGGAATTTGGGTAATTTAATGCTCCAGAATTGCTGCGTCCCTTAAGGTACTTGTAAACGTTGAAGATGACTTGTAAAAGGCATTACTACTTAGTCTACAAATATATAATTATGTGTATTATGGATTGCATAAATACAGCAGGAAATATGAGGGGGAAAAAAAAATCTGTGGTGTTCAGTCATTGTTTTACTAGACTTCAAATTTTTTCTCATTACTTCATGAAATTCTTCTCTAATTCAATCTTTGTCTTTTGTCTTTGCTGCCTTGCAGGGTTGGTACAGTAGGCCTCACTAAACTTAGCTGCAACTAAGAATTTCTCCTACATCAACTGAGTTAAGGCTGATGCTCTTGTGGAATGTGGATTAAAAGTGCGTGCTAAGTTCCAAATTTCCATTTGAGAAGCGGAGAAAGTAAATGTACCACAACCACCAGCATCAGGACAGCAAACCAAGGGACAAAGAATTTGATCCACAGTGTTGCTATATGTTAACTGGTTCACGTGTTGCTTAAAAGACGTTTGCTGGGGGGCGAGAAGTGGACGTCAGCTGTGCGAAGTCATTTTGTTTACAAAAATGAGGGCTTCTTTGGAAACGGCAGACATTGCCATTGTGGCTCTGTACTTCGTGCTTGTAATGTGCATAGGTTTTTTTGCCATGTGGAAATACAATCGGAGCACCGTAAGTGGCTACTTTTTGGCAGGGCGTTCTATGACCTGGGTAGCTATTGGTGCATCTTTATTTGTGAGCAATATTGGAAGTGAACATTTCATTGGGCTCGCAGGATCTGGAGCGGCGAGTGGATTTGCAGTAGGTGCGTGGGAATTCAACGCCTTAATGCTTTTACAGCTTTTGGGATGGGTCTTCGTCCCAGTCTACATCCGGTCGGGAGTATACACCATGCCTGAATACTTGTCCAAGCGTTTTGGAGGGCATAGAATTCAAATTTATTTTGCAGCACTGTCTCTAATTCTTTATATCTTCACCAAACTCTCGGTTGACTTGTATTCAGGGGCACTTTTTATTCAAGAATCTCTAGGTTGGAACCTCTATTTGTCAGTTATCCTCCTTATTGGAATGACTGCGCTGTTGACTGTGACTGGAGGTCTTGTGGCTGTCATCTACACAGACACCCTTCAAGCGCTGCTTATGATTATTGGTGCCCTCACACTTATGATCATAAGTATTACGGAGGTCGGTGGGTTTGAAGAAGTTAAAAGAAGGTACATGTTAGCGTCACCAAATATTACGTCTATCTTGTTGACCTACAACATTTCCAATACCAATTCCTGCAATGTCAACCCAAAGCCCAAAAAAGTTGCCGGGAGCCAACGGACGAAGATATTCCCTGGCCTGGATTTCTGTTGGGACAGACCCCAGCTTCTGTCTGGTACTGGTGTGCTGATCAAGTCATAGTTCAGAGAGTTTTAGCTGCAAAAAACATTGCTCATGCCAAAGGATCCACCCTGATGGCAGGCTTCTTAAAGCTGCTGCCCATGTTTATTATAGTCGTCCCGGGGATGATTTCACGAATACTGTTCGCAGATGACATTGCCTGCATTAATCCGGAACACTGTTTTCAAGTCTGCGGGAGCAGAGCCGGATGCTCTAACATTGCCTACCCACGTCTGGTGATGAGACTTGTGCCGGTTGGTCTGCGGGGACTGATGATGGCCGTGATGATCGCCGCTCTCATGAGCGACTTGGACTCGATATTCAACAGTGCCAGCACCATTTTCACACTTGACGTCTACAAACTCATCCGGAAGA
>NW_009702083.1:14923-45992 GCF_000703405.1 Apaloderma vittatum
TAGAGAACTGATGATCGTAGGAAGAGTCTTTGTCGCGTTCATGGTAGCTATAAGCATCGCCTGGGTCCCCATAATTGTAGAAATGCAAGGTGGTCAAATGTACCTTTATATCCAAGAGGTAGCGGACTACTTAACCCCGCCGGTGGCTGCTCTGTTTCTTATGAGTATCTTTTGGAAGCGTTGCAACGAGCAGGGGGCTTTCTATGGCGGAATGGTTGGGTTTGTTCTTGGAGCGATACGGTTGACACTGGCCTTTATCTATCGTGCTCCGGAGTGTAACCAGCCAGATACCAGGCCAGGCTTTATCAAAAACATCCATTACATGTACGTTGCGACAGCTCTGTTCTGGATCACTGGCATTGTGACCTTTGTAGTGAGCCTCCTCACGCCTCCGCCTACGAAGGAGCAGGTACGGACGACCACTTTCTGGGCCGTGAAAAACAGGAACGTGAAAGAGAATGCCGCCAAGGAGGAGCTGTATAAAGGGCAAGAAAAGAGCATCCTCAAGTGCAATGAAAACACTAACCATATCATTCCAAATGGCAAGTCGGAAGAAAATATGAAAAATATTAAGCCAGAGGATATCAATCTCCTGGTTACTTGCAGAGATGACAGCAACCCCGTGATTTCTGTGAGTCACTCCGAAGTCGAGACACCAGTTGATTGTTATTCGAACGGACAAGTGGCTTTGATGGGGGAGAAAAAGCACGAGGAAGAGACTGATAATAGAGAGAGACATTTGAAATTCATAGATTGGTTCTGTGGTTTTAAAAGTAAAAACATGAACAAGAGAGCTGTTCGGGAGATTGAGGAAGAGACTGTTTGTTTACAAATGCTGGAAGAGACTCCAAAAGTTAAACTATTACTAAATACTGGACTGGTCTGTGTCTGTTCGCTTGGAATATTCATGTTTGTCTATTTCTCTTTGTGAGTGAATAGTGAACTTTTAAGGGTATGGCTAAACATACAGAAGTTGATACAGGTCTCTGGAGATTTTGTTTGTTTTGTTTTGTTTTTCTTTCTTTTCAGATAACATAACTGCAACCCAGGCATTGTTTACGCTATAATTGTCAGATCAACTCAACTTTAACCTATTTAGAGACCATTTGAGACATGTTGTCCTGTCTCTGCTGAAGGCAGAATGTGTCGTTTAGTTTTTTTCTCTGTCTTTTTTTTTTTCCATTTGCAGTACTAACCTTTTGGGTTTTTTCCATTATACGTGTATAAATATACCAAAGGGAGGCAGGTGGCTGTGTTTGAAGTCAGGCAGTTACAGAGCTAAGTCAGCATTAAGATGAAGAGTACACGTAATCATTTATTGATCTGTAAAATCCAAATGATTAAAGCTGTGTTGAAAGATTTTTTTTTCTTATTGTTTTTTAGTTTGTTAATGTAGGGCTGCCATGCACATCGCTGTGTAGTCATTCTTTTTAACATAGCTATATTACCTTGGCCAATTTAGTATTTTTAAATTTTGCTCACTGCTTCTAGTTTTTTTTCGGTTTCTTACTTCTATTATGGTAACAACAAAGAGAGACTTTGTTTCATCTTGTAGCACTTAAAACACGATGGCTGTTAGCTTTCCATCTTTTTTCTGTAAGAAAATTTTTGGTTTTATTATCCACTGTAAATTCAGTTATTGAAAAGTTGCTGTGTTTTAAAAAAAGAAAAGAAAAAAAAACCCCAAACCAACAGACCCTGGAGACAACAAACTGGCAGTGGAGGAGAAGGGGGGAACAAGAAAAAAAAGAAATACTCTTTATTTGGGTTTTGTAGTATATTGAAATAGAAGTGTGTATATTCAGCCTCTTCATTTTCCAAACTGTTTAGTACATAATTAGGATTAGCCTCTTTTTAGAGAAAAATCTAGGCCACGTGGGTGAAAGAGCCAAGTGTGAGGCTCTGCATGCATTCAGTTTAAGCACACTGAAAAACAACTCTTCTTCTGCTGCCTATGTCAGGAAGAGGAAATGCTCTGCAGCCCTACCCTAACTGCACATGGAGTCTGTAAGGGGAGTGAGACACATGGGAAGACAAGAGGGAAGGGGAAGCGAGGGAATGGTCCTTATTTTCCCCAAGTCTTTTTGCCTCATGTTGGATCTCACTTGCCCTTTCACCCTGTCAGAGCTGCTTTTTCAAGGAATGACTCCTGTGGGATTCTGTGCCAGTCATGACTGGTAGGTCTTAAGATGCTGAGGTTCTTTTCTCCCACAGGATTGATGCCTGAGGGAGGGATGAATAGTTTCCAGGTGCGGAGGATGTGTGTGCAGCAGGTCGGTGGAGCTCAGCACACCTAAAGGTTGCAGCTGGCTTTTCCCTTGGCAAAGCAGGAGAGCACGTTGCTATCCTAAATGCTCTCACCCTTCCACCAAACAAAATCAGGGCCTGTTTTTGGGCACAGAAGACAGCCAACTGTGTGGCTGCCCTCGTTAGTATTAAATTCCCTTACCCTCCAGGACAAAGTGGTCATATCCAGGCTTCCTGTGAAAAGAATTCCTCCAGTTGTCTCTGTTCCCAATCTCATCTCAGGATGTGTTTGGGAGGGCACAAACTATCTGGGCCAGAAACGCTTTGAGGGACCATGCTGACAGTTCAGCAGTGTCCATTCAAGGGTCCAGTGATGTTTCCTTGGCACATAAACAAGAGCCAATCCCTATAGGTGAAATAGTTCTGTAGAGGTAAAATTTGGGTTGATCCTGCCTTTGACTGCTGGAGAAAATTTGCTTTCCAGTATGGTGGTGCCATAAAAGCTGCTGGCCGTCTAAACAGCTTTCAGTAATGTGATGTATAATACAGATTTTTCAGATAAAATTACTAACTTCCATTTTTGTGAGTCTTGTTTGTTTGTTTTGGTGTTGTTTTAAAATCAGTTGAATCCTGTTCATTCCGAGACTTTAAACAGAGGCTGAGATGCCCCACCTTTCTCCACTTTGTTTAGTTGTTGCCACTGGAAAGTAGACGACTCTTAACTGGAAATAGAGTAATAAGGGTAGGAGCCATGTTGCAATTTATGTAGAAGAGGAGAGTTACCATGCCTGAGTCTTGATGTTAATACCAGTATGACGAGACATATTTTATTATGGTTTATGTGGCTGGCTTTGTTCAGAAAAAAATATTTTAAATGCATTTTAATGGTAAAATCATAGTATGTGAACTATGTTAATGGTATCTCAAATTACTTTATTAGTGAGCTGAATTGGGAAGGATGGTACTGTAAGAAAGGTGTAAAACATGGTTAGTTGTTTTTATGCAGGATAAAGTAATGTAGTGAAAAATAACAACTTGTGGAGGGTAAAGATAAGTCTCCATTCAACAACACATCTTGAAAAGGCTGTGGTCTGGCTAATAAGCCTAATTTGGCCCAGAGAACGAGAGACTTGTGTACCAGGCACTGTCCCTTAGTAACCTGGCATGTCTTTCTATCAGCGGCTGGTACTTGGATTTTCCAGACCAGTCCTCTTTGCTCTCAATATTAACAAATGCATTGCCACCTAACCTGTGAGGTCAGGTTAGCTCAGGGACCCTTCTGCTTGGCTGCCATTGCTTCGTCTGTGCTTGCTTTTTCCCTGGGTGCCTTACGTGGTTACAAAGCTGAAGGCATGGCTTTTATTGCCACGGAAGAGTGGTTTGCTGATAATGGCTCTTCTTCCTTTCTTCCCCAAACACAAGTAACTTGCTGTTCAAAGAACATGCTGCTTGAAGAGGTAGTACACAGGATGCATTTATCCTGTTCAGTAGAACCACAGCCAGATCCATGGCGAAATTATCCGTTGACTATGGCAGGGAGGGAGTCATAACCTTTCACAAATGTACGGTGTGGCCTTAGACCGTTGAATCTGAGATGCTCCATCTCCCCGTTACTGTATTCTCACTCTTGCTAAACTAACAAGTTGCTGCGTTAATCGCAGTGGTAACTGGCAGTCAGTCAGGATCTGAATAAAGTAATACTTTGCACCCTCCCCCGTCTTTAGACCTGTTATTGTGAAGCTTTTAAGCAAATTATTTCTCCAGTGCTTTTTCTCTTCAGTCGTTTAAAAACGTATTTCTATGGTACTCTATGCCTGATGGATCTTCAGTTGTACTCTGTTTTCATGTCTTGGAGGTCGTAGAACTTGCTCATGTTCTTTGCTCTGTATAACCACTTAATAAAAGGCCTTTATTAGGGGGAAAAAAAAAAAAAAAGGCTTGAAGCAAACTCTACTGGTGAGCAAGTACCTTGCCCTCTGTTATGGACATTAATATAACAAGTTATTTGAGGATTACTTTTTTTTTTAATAGTGTAGACATGCCTTTGCTAATCATCTAATGGTGTTCTACATGGAAGAGGTGTTAACCCAGGTTAATATGTTTTGGTTTAAACACCAACTTTTTGGTCCAGTAAAACTAGAAATTGTCTTCCATAATGGAGAGTCAATTCCATAACTTTTAATGCCTGGCCTTCTCTGCCTCGGTGAGACTGGCTAGTCATGCAGGGGTAGATCCAGGAGGACATGTGCTTCTGTCTTACAGCAATTGGTTTATTTAATGTCTTGAGTTTAGAACAACAGTCTTGAAAAACTTATTTTGCAATGACACCATTTTTTAAATTTCCCTTAACTTATTTGTTAAGATATTTGAATTTTCTACCAGGAATGTTAGAAGCCTTTGCTTAAAAGAAGCAAAAAAAAAGAAAAACAGAGGCTTCTTGAGAGCTTAATAGTATGTTCTGGGAGACTAATCTTATTTAATTTTTTATTTTTCTTTAAAAAATTACTAATGCTATTCTCTACCAAAGTTTAAGGGTTTTTATGTTTTTGTTTGTTTGTTTTTTTTTTAAAATGTTTTTCCTGTTAGCTTTTACTAATACCTGAAAGGACATGGTGAGAGATTGTAAGAAATTAAAATGGCCTTCAGTATACCGCTTGTGTATTTTTTACTTCTCCGCTTTTGTTCCCCTTTTCACCCTAATCCCAGAAGGGCCAGCATGAGACTTCTGATGCAAGTCATGAGAGTGCTGTAACTGAGTAGTGAAAAGGATTTCCCACAAAGTTACAGTAAGGTGGGCAGAGCCCTCAAAGGATCTCTGCGCGAGCACTTAAAGCAGAAGATGCTTACAACTTTTAAACGTACAGCTTTATTTTTTTTATATATATATTTTTTTAAATCCTAAGATAAAGGAGGTGTTGGGAGGTGCTCCCTTTCAGAGAACAGGATACATGGAAGAAGTTGGAGTTGCTAAGCTCTAGCTGTCTTGAGGAGATCTTTGGATTTAGCATGTATAGCGAAGCAAAAATACTCATCTGTTAATTTGGTATTCTGTATGTTCTGTGCCCTTAAATGTAATTGTTTTGAAAATAAAACTAACCTTGTTATGTGATGTTAAAAAGCAGACTTGTGTGCAATGTTTTAAACAATTTTTTTAAGATGTTTGTATATAATTAAATGGTTTAATGTGCTTTAATTGGCCTAAGGTAAAGAGTAGTCCTAGAATGTAAACATATATGATTAGGATTTCTGATTTCACTGTGAGATCTCTGAACTCTCTTATTTTGAAAAGTGGTTTGTTTTGTTTACAAAACACTTTTTATTATTTCTTTTATGGTGTTGGTTTAAAGGCATTTGCTTCACTTCTGTTTTAATATTGAATTCATGGTATAGTGACATCTGGTGACACTTAGCATTATCAGTTTCACTGTGTAAAGTCAGACACTTTGAGCAAAAATGGTAATGATATGACAATTCTCTGTGTCTATGAATACACGTTTTTAAATGAGGTGGTTATAAAAATAGTTGCTGTGCAAAATGTTAGTAGTCTTCTTCAAGAAGAAAGCAAATTTTCTAATATCACTAGAGCAGTCTCTTCATTCATCTTATTTTTAAAGCACAGTGTCAAAGTGATGCTGCTTTACCTTGTATCTCTGATATGTTTTTTTAGATATCTGTGAAGTATTTTTGGGTTTTGTTGCTGTTGTATTTTTCTGCAGATTTTATATAAAATACCAGTTAATGAACTGCCTTTCTGTTTGGTTTTTTTTTTAACTGTTCAAGTAAAATACATTTCAGACCAAAACCAAATGATATCACATAGCATTTGAAACCCGCCTTTTTCCTTGTCCCTTGTTTTTTTGAAATAAGCCAAATGGGCATGTAGATAAGATCACTATAAAGGGTCCAGGTCTCTTTTGGTAAAGTGTTATTTAAAGGTCTGTTAAGATCTTCTAAGACAATATACTGAAAAAAATATATTGTAGTAGGAATATAGATTTAGAAGTGTTAATGAGATTAATACAGCTTAATTATATTGTAAGTTGCTACTGTCCTTAATGACAAGCTTTTTGTCATAGAAACGATGTATGATAAATTAATTTTGGTCTAGTGTATAGAATTACCATATTGCTATAAATCTTTGAAGTAAATCTGATGCAAAATTTTCATAGTTAGCATTGCTGGCCCTGTGTATACTGTTCTCTGTATACTGTATGCATATTACTTTGCCTACTGCATTAGTCTTCAAACTAAAACTCTTATTAGAGAGTATTTGGATACTTCAGACTGTGTTTCTTGCAGTTTACATTCCTTTACCATGGCATTTCGTCCTGTCTAAAAGTATTGTATGGAAATGTTTAAAACTTCTGTACAAAGTTTCAATAAAAATAGAAGAAAAAAAAACCCAGAACAGAATAGATATTTGTGAAGCGGTTTTGGAGAACCCGTCTGTAAGTGTCGTATGTATTCTTACTTGAAGTAAGCCTTGCATCCTCCCTTTATGTAAAAAGATACTTCTCATTTTTCTGCACTGTTAAAAGGCAGACCTCTTGAAGCAGGGTGTGGGGATTTGGTTTCAGAAGTGAAAAAAACCACCAAATCGCAACAAACAAACAAAACAGAGTAGATTCAAACAAAAAAGAGTAGATTCTTTAAAAGCACATGAAGAACTTAAGGATCCAAAACATGGGTGCAGAGTTTGGCTGCAGAGCTTTAGGCCAACTCATGATGTGGGGAGGTGGGGCTGGGCTGGTCTTTCTATGACCTGGAGCTCAGGATGCTGTCAGGGCAAGACTAGCTGCCTGAAGCACCTTGCGTGCAAAGTAAAATACGGGTGAACCCTCATTTAGCAGAGCAGCTTTGTAGGATATTCTGCAAAACTGTGATTTTTCTCATTTTTTTCTTAAATGTCCTGTTCATCTGCTGCTTAACCAATTTTTATGTGAGAGAGACACCTTCTAACGTGATTCTGGAGTATCCTTAAATACCTCCAGTTGTATTTCATTGTCACCCAGCCTGGACGCCTGGGTGTCTGTTCTGAGTTATTTCTGAGTGATCTAGAAGTCAGTCCTGGTGACCAAGTCCTTCAAGGAGCCCATGCCAGCAGTCGTGCTGTGAGAATGATGTGTGCGATGCTGTCTTCTCCTTTGTAGGAAGCAGTTCCAGCTCATGGCAGTCAGTGCGTAGATAGCTTCTTTTGGGGAGGAAAGGGCACCCTCTCACAATCATTGTTAGAAAAATATTGAAACATCAACACAGTTTGGTAAGCAGAGACCAGACACAGGATTTCCACTTCCTTCTCCCAGTTGTCCCTGTCCCCTGTAGGGACATATGATGACAGAGCCCTGGCACACGCTGCCCAGGGAGGTTGTGGAGTCTCATTCTCTGGAGACATTCAAAACCCACCTGGATGCGTTCCTGTGTGACCTACTGTAGGTGATCCTGCTCTGGCAGGGGGGCTGGACTAGATGATCTCTAGAGGTCCCTTCCAACACCTAATGTTCTGTGCTTCTGTGGTATTTGAACTAATAGCTATGGAAAGCATGGTGTGAATCGTGACTTTGTTGTCCAGTGATGATGGTCCAGCAAGGAGGGGTATTTAGTCGCCTATGGGTTGAGGATTAAGATGTTCTTTTAGAGATGGGATGTTGGCAAAAACCATGAGAACGATGCTAAACACAGATTTTTAGCCACAGGGGAAATGCTGCATTCATCAGAATTATTCTTGATACTTTCTTCTTTTGTTGCTCTGTTGTAAAAGAATAGTGGAAGCTTTGCTGTTGGTTGAAGGAATGGATAAAACATTTTTGGAGAGAAAGCTTTGAATTTGGGATTAAAAAATAAGCAGTTTCTTTCCAAAAAAAATGGATTTGAGATTTCCAGGAGGGAGAGGGACTCTTGTGTTTTCATTATAGTTAGCTGCTAATTGGTTAGCTAATGAGTTTATTGGGTGATTATTTAGCGAGCAGCTTTCCATTTCATCGATTTCTTAAAGAAGCCTCTTTGTCACCAGCTGGTTCCATTTGTAGTAGTTAGCAAAGACTCCGTCAATCCCCAATTTACTGATGTTTGAGACTTTAATGTTTGTTTGGGTGTGGAGCCCTGGCGCAGGCAAGTTGTGGGCAAGTTCAATAAATGCTGCTGCAGCAGCATTTATTTTGAGGGTTCACTGGGAAAACCCAAGGACGGTGGTAATGACTACTCTTTGCCTGCTGGCTCTGAAGTCAATTCTCCCTCCTTGGATGTGGCTGTCCCAGTTTGCCCTGTGCATGTTCTCCTGCCAGGAAAGTGAACAAGCCAGAAGGTTTCAGCTCTTTGCTTTCTTCCTGCCTGTCTTAACATTTAAGCAGGTTATACTTAGTGATTTGCTTTTTGGCTATTTTTTCTTTTTGAGGTGCTCATAGACTGGTAGGAATAAGGCAACAATTTGCCCTCGTGATGTTTATAACCCTTTAATTTGTCAGCAACTGTTTTTATTACTTATCTGAACCATGAAGCTAGTTTTGTAAGTTAGCTTTGAGTATCACAGTACATATGCTGTAGTGTACAGTAGAATTTGAGCAAGAAATTGCTGTGATTCACTTTCACTTGTGCATACCAGTTGGTGAAAACAGTGCAACTTTCATCTTAAATGCTGTTCTGGTTCAGATGGTGACTTCTATGCAAAAGTGTGAGGGCTTGAAGATTATGGCAGTCATCCTCACAAATTCTTCAGAGTTTTTCACTAACCACTTTCAGCTTTTTCTTGGTCCTGACTCTTCTTTATTCTTCTATGGCATTAAGGATGTGCATGGTGGGTGTAACAGCTCTGTATTAGGAACTGGATCTCTAGTCCTTAAAAGATTTCTTGCATAGGAGGGGGCTCTTCAGTGACTTAGACTAGTCTGGATGGTGCTAGTGGTACACCTGAGGTCTGGAGTTGGTTGGAATGTATCCAAATTGCTACAATGGATGGTTTGGACAGTTGCAGATATTTCTCCCAAGGCTGGACCATTGCTGGCACTCCAAGGCTGGAAGTGTCCAACCCAGAAAATGTAAAAATTACATTACATTACAACTCTACTGTGTTTGGCTCATGCAGCTGTGAGTCATCCAAACTAGTGTTTCTCTTCTGGATGCCATGCAGCGACCGTTTCCTTTGTTGCTGCGCAGATTTTGCCTAATTAGAGAGGTGTGAAAGCTGATTTGAAAAATGCTATGTATGCCCAGAGCTGCCTGTGCATGTGCCCGTGCCCTGTCGGACAGCAAGTTGTTCCCTGTGGGAAAAGTACCAGGCTCAGTATCGCGTGGTGGGGAAAAGGCTTGGGCTGTGAGCTCTGGTCACATTGTGTACTGTTTGCAACACACCAAAGCCTTTCTCCTTCTTGATAATACCCTTGACTTTGTCCCTCAGGTGTCTGGGGCAGCAAGTGGTAGCCACAGTAGTTTGATGGTCGTTTGATTCCTTCCTCAACTTGCAGAGAATGTTGTGAACAGAGGTGCCAGGCCAGCTGAAGGAACGATTAGCTCTGTGTTCAGGCAGCCTTTTGCTTTTGAACATTTGGGGCAAGGAGATGATGGGCTCCAGCTTACCTTGGAAATAGCAGCTTTTTGACAGCGTCTGTAAGTCTTCCAAGCTGGTGTTAAATATGGGGGCGAATAGAAAAGCTTAAAATAAGTTGATGAGAGAAAATCCTAGGTGAGCCGTACGCACAGTATATGAAGGTGGAAGCAAGGCTGAGTTAGAGGGGAGAGATTGAAAGGAAGAGTGCATTTGAGAATAGAGATCTTATCTGGAATTAAAATTCTTATTTAAAATTAATCTTGAGAAATTTGATAGTATAGATAACATTCTTGAGAAGTAAGCTCCCAAAGTTCCAGCTTAACTCTGGTGCTGAGGTTGTATGTGCTATTTTTTATCCATAGCCTGTTTTCATATAAATTACATCATATTAAGCATCTTATTAGGTAAAAGTGCATCACAAGACCTCTAATCCAGAGAAAGCATAACCAGTTTTCTCAAGCAAGCAGTAGGCTGTAAGTTGGCTGTAATCTTGGAAGATGGGGAGGAAGAAGGAGCAAAACATCTGCTCTCTGCGGTAGTTAAAATCCTAAAAGTACTTTGTGCACAGGATTTCTTTTTTAAAAATTCTTTTTAAAAATTTGCATAATTTGATGCAGATCTTGATTAGACTAGGCTGTGTGGTGAAGCCTGGCTTTGCATTTTGCTTATCTCTGGGTCTTCTGAAGGTGGATCCATGAGGCTGAGCAACAGCAGTCCAAATGCTTGAGGAATCAAAGAAAAGTTTGAGAAGTCAGGAGCACCTTAAAACTGGCAGCTCATTGCTTTGGGAAGAGGAACTGATGAGCTGAAATGGAAACTGCAACCATGTATCCCCTTGGAATATCCTCAGGAGAGGACAGAGATGGTGAAAGAAACACTGGCTTCTTGACTGTGGTTCCAGCTTCTGTATCCCAAGGCTTCATTTCCTCTCACCTTTCTGTTTTTACTGCTCCTACTGTTACCTTTTTATTCTCTTCATTGGAATGTCTTTTGGTTTATGTCTTAAAACACAACAAATGTGGAAAGCCAGGACTTGTATGTGAGTACATGCATATGTGTGTGCGTGCATGCATTTGCCAAGCCAGGGAGGAAAAGTGTTTGAAAATTACTCCTCCATGTGTAGTGGTGCTTTTTTTTTTAGGTTTTTTTCCCCTTTTACTTTTGATTATTTAAGCTTAATGAACATATAGAGTAAACTTGATAAAATGTATGCACATCTAAAAGTCATGAGGAACAAAACTTGTAGTTTCTGGTAAGCTTGGTCTCAGGAAGTTTCTGGTAAGCACTTTAGTTGGCCAGGAGTGTTATATTGAAGCCCATATTATATTGTCATTGAGAACAAAAGGGAAGGTTTCTAAATGAAGTTTTAAGGAAGGTGTTTTATTGGTTCTGAAGTTTTGGTCAATTATGTTAACTGTTTCTAGTAATAAACCCTTGAAATGGCGTCGAATCATGGAGGATTTAGTAGCTACTTACTTCAGATTTACAAGATACCTTCCAGAGTTCTTTTTAGAAATTATCAAGGGTATCTACTCCCTAAATTAAATTAAATTCAATTACATTCAGTGTTGAGACTGTTGTGTCAATTTAACTATGATTTGGTATTTATAGGGTATTTGTATTGCTTGTTTTTAAGCTCAGTTTCTTTAATAATTTCCCTTGATCTTAAATGTTGAGTTAAAACATGTTGTGGAATTTAGATTAATTTTTTTTAGGAAGGTGGATTTCTGGACAGAAGACATACTAGCATCACTTTGACCTTACAAGTTGCTGCTTCCTCTGTATCCAAGTCCCCAGACTTTGTATTTGCATCAGGTGCAGTAGCTAGTTCCTTGGCTTATACCCTGTTAAAATACTAATTAAAGATCTGTTTTGAGGATGGGGTGTTATTTTTAATTCAGAGTGAGTCAATTTTGATCATTTCCCCCAACATTTTTGCTGACTTGCCTGCTCTGACTTTCTTGCTATTTGCCAATTTCTAGAATAGTGTCACACCTTCTCCTTCAATCAATATTTGAAATACAAAATGCGTTCAGGAGCATCTGGGTTTCTCCCAGTTGTTCCTTATTCTAGATCGGGGAAAATTATAGTGTTGTAGTTAAAGAAATCTCTGTCCCTACCTATAGTTCTGCCCCATGTCCAGCTTTTCCTAGACTAATCCCTCCCCACCCCTGCCTGGGTCTGAACTTCCAGGCAGAGTCCTCACATTTTTGTTGTTCCATTTCTGGACATCCCAATTATGCTTGTCAGGCACATGCAGGCCCTTTTTAGCAGGGGTGCAGCACGGCTCCTATATCTTCTGTTTGCTTGATCTACTGCTTTTTATATTGATCTTTTCTGCATGGCACCTATCCTTGCTGTTCTGTGTTATGCTTTTATAGTAATTGCAGCTTCACATCTTGCGCCACGAGTGGAAGCTTGTACCTGAGGCAGATAAAGACCAGCTCTGCCACAGGTTGTGCTGTATGCCTGGCTATGGCTTTTACTAATATTAGCAGTCATTTTTTTCTTTGCTGTCCATTCTTAATCTGCTGATTATTTTTTCATCCGTTTGCTGTATCTTCTTGTGTACTGAAACCAGGGGGTGACAATTAAATGACTTTTTCCAGCTTCCCCTTGTTTCTTTTTGCAAAGCTCTTCTTTCTTTTGCCAGTGTTGATCTTGGCTAGTTCAAATATATGTGTGGGGGTTTTTTTATCATTTTCACTAATGAGTTTCTAGTGTTTTATTATGTAGTAAATGACAGTAAGGAATTGGAGTTATTCTCCCTTATTTTTGCTGCTTTTGAATTGCAGCTTTACTCCAAACATAGATTCTGCATTCTTTGATTTCCACATCAGTAAATAATCTCAGAACAACCTTTTCTAACTGTTTAACAACATCAAATAAAGATAATATAATAATTTTATCCTACTGTTGCTATGTTGAAGGGGTAATCAAACTAATTATGATGGATTTCTTTCTGTTTATAATTTAAGATATCCCCACTAACTTTAAATGCTTCCTGTTCAACTGAATAAGTTGTCAGAAGAGCCTGAGTACACTCCTAGCCCTAAAACTAAGTATTTGCTTTCTGCTTCCTCAGAGGACCTTTGATGGCTTGAGAAGGCTTCTTTTTTAGCCAGTTCTGTTTTTTCTATCCCTTTGACTTTCTGTCATCTCTCGACCTCCCTCTGGCCAGCTATCGAAAATTGGGCAGTGGCACAGAGTCCTTTCACATGGCTCTAGTTCTGGCCACAGTGTTGTCCTTCCCTTTAGGATTGGGTGGGTGGCTCTTTTTTTTTTTTTTTTTTGGAGACATCAGCATTACAAAACCTTTATTTTAAGCCCCTGCCATGTTTTTGGTCTGCTTCTAAGCTATTCTTTCAAGTTTCATGGCTGACAAGCTCATGTCTTTTTGGACTCTAGTAGAACAGAGGATATTTTATTATCAGAGTATTTCCCTCTTTTTTTCCTTTTCACTTATTTTTATTATGCTTGCTAATTGCCATGTGAGTTCTGTATGACTGATAAAAAACCTATAGCATGGTTTTTACACATGGTGGTTGGTGGTACATAACGCTCCTCTCAAGAAGAGCTTGTTGGTGCTGTGTTGCACTACTTGCTCATTATTACTGTGTGTCTGTGGCTTTGATTCTGGGTGGTAATTGATTTCCATTTGTGAAATTTGGTGAGATGCTGGAGAAGGCTGTGGATTAAACAGCTTTCTGCTCACTTGGGTGATGTTTATTATGCAAAGCTGAAAGACTGGTGAGGAGAAACAGAGAAGCCAGAAAGGTACGGTGGAAGTGCTGAGACCGTGGCATTCAGCTGTGGTTTATGTGACACCTGGGGCTATGTACAACTTCATGGGAATTGTGGATTTTTAAATTAACTGAAATGTGCTCTTTGTGGAAAGGTGCCTGGTGATCACGATGCATGTAGTTCCTGCAAACATCAGCAGCGGCTCTGTGGGGTCTCCCTCGCAGTGCAACCACATGGCAAACAGGGCTGCAGCGATTCTTATCCATGGAGAAGGCCAACAACAAACAGGAAGTATGTTTGCTAGCGTAACCTCTGTTGCAGTTGTTTTGCCTGGCAGATACAGGGCAGGTTTCTTCTGGGCAGCTGTAAGTTGAAAGAAAAAAGTGGGGGTAGAGGAGTGGGAGATTATGATCTGTAGGCAATAGTCCTTCAGTTATTCCTTCCAGGGGGAGTTTTCCAAGAAGCCCTTGGACAGTCTGCAGTGACCTCCTTCCTCTTCCTTCCATGGCTTAGCTGGGTCTGTAGGGCTGTACCTTTCTGGGTACCAGGTGGCGGAATGATAGTGAACCAAGGTCACTAGTAAAATTCCCCAAGTTCACTAAGGGCAAAACCAGTTTGAAAGGGCTCTGGCTTGAAACCAGAGCTAGAATTACATACTAGGGTTTACATACTCTTGCTAGCGCTTCTTGCTATCCAGCGTGGATGTGCTGGCACTAGCTTCCATTTTTTCCTTTTCTTTCCCTCATCTTTGCTTCCCCACATCTGTGGTGCTGGAGTTAGCGTTGGCTGTTCAGGAAAAAATGTTGTGGCTCCAGGGTTGGGAGCCAGGCAATACCATTTCCTATGTCCTCAACTGGTCTGGCTCTGAGGCAAACCGAGGAACCTGTGTCTGTGGATATTATGGTTAGCGAAAGCTAGCCTATATATAGTTTGGTTGATGGCTTTAGGCAAGCTATGATAAACCATGATCGTTTTGGGAGAGGAAAAATGAGAGAGATTACAGTGACAAGCTTTCAAAACCAACAATTAGTTTATGTTTTCAGAGTATGTCCACAAGTGGAGAGGTTGCAGAAACGCGTAATATTTTACAATCCTTAATGTAGAAATCTGTGGCTTTCTTTTCTTGTTCTTTTTGTCTTGTTTTTTAAATACATGGGACTTGATCTTAGGCTTCATTGTGTTTAGAAACTGCACATCATGTTGGACATGCAGCCACTCAGAGAATGTGCTGATCTGTTGGCATGTATAAAAGAGACAAAAAAACTTACGTGTCATTTGAGGGTACAAGCGATATAGAGCAATAAGCTTACTCAGTAACGTTTAACTTAAATCTACGTGGTTGTTAAGAAGGGTATGTCAGACGACACCACCTGGACATACAGTTGTTTGTCTAATGGTCTCAAACAATTAAGACTTTTGTACGGAGCTCTGTTTAAGGATCAGCATTTTTTCATGCAAGTGGGAGACAAGTAGCAACAGTAAACTTAACTGTATTTTTATTCATTGACCTGACGGATTTCTCCTGCAATAATTGTCTGAGCACTATGAAGGCTTCTGCAACCTAACCACACACAGCAGGCACAGTGGGAGAAGAATGGCAGATCCTGTTGCTTTCCATGAGTGTATTTTCAAGCCTAGGGTTGGAATCACTATAGGTGCACTGGAGCGCACAAAATATTCAAGCTGTTAGGTTAGCTGCCCTTTCTCTCCTAAAACTGCTTATTTCCCTTACTAATGTGGGTAAGTAAGATCCTAGCGATTGGTGTCAGATTCTTGTTTGAAAGGCAAAACCTAGATAGTAATGCTTACCTTGGTGTATGTTTCACAAACCGACTTGTTCTTGTTTTTCTCTTCTTTCCTAAAGCCAGATTTCGGGTATGGTTCTTACAGCATTAAACTATGGATATCACTGGCAGCTCTGTTACCCTAGTTTTTGGCTTTCCTGTGTGAAGCTGCTGCTTGACAATGAGTGAGGTCATCTCAACAGCAGTTCCTGATTGAGATGAGTTTAAGTGCTGAGATCTTGCACTGATGGGTGCGTCGTAAAACCTGTCTAGAGTTTGGGCCAGCTTCTCCCACCTCTATGCTGTGTAAGTCAGGTTAAAACAGCTGTGAGGAGCTTGGGTAGAAATTCTTTATGGGGAAGGTGTTAAAAGAGCCTCTGCTACCCTTTCTGCCCTTGTGTTTTGGTATTTGAGGAGTGCGGAGGACAGGGTCAGGTTATACAGAGCTACAACCTTTCTCTGGCTGTTGCTGATGCTTCTCCAATAGCAGAGGCTTCAAAAAACACTTTTCACCTTGACAAAACAACATGTGGGTGTAATGCAGAATAAGAGATTTTGTTCTATGCTCGCTCCTAGTTGCTGACATTATTGTGAAGACAGTACTCGATATCCTTACTTGTTTTTTCTTGATCCTGTTCTTCACCTTCAGTCCTGTCAGCTCAGCTAACAGATTTCACAGTCACCCTTCCCATTCCTTGAGTACTGCTCAAAGTACTGAGGGAGTAATGTGCCACTGCTGCCACTTCCCAGTTCTTCTCTTATAATATTTGCTTGTCCTTCTTGGGTTTGTGGAGAGAGGGAGGATTGTGTGTCACTGCTGAAAAGTAACGCAAAATATGAGCATAAAGAGAAGACTAAGAATCCAGTCTTGGAAGAAAATCCTTGTGTTGATGGGATACTCTAGTATTTGATTCTAGTATGCAAGGGATAGATTTAAAGGGGAAAATGGAAGTATTACCATGGCATCAACAGGTGGTCAACATCATCAGCTGTAGCATCAACATGCAAATACCTATATGATTTTACAGAATTGGTTTTATGTTATTTTTCTAGCAAAGAGCTGTATAGTTGTAGTCTGCCTGTCCATCTGTCAGTTTCTCCTTTGTAAGTTTTAAACACACTGAGTTAGTTCCAGGTAAGCTCAACTGAGTTTTAGACATCTCAGAAATTCACATCCCTGTAACATTTGTAGGAATGGCTTGCTTTGTGGCAAGAGGCCAAAAGGAGTTGTGAGGAGAGCCAATAAGCTCTGCAGACCTTTTGGGGAAGTAAGTTCTAAGCATGAAAAACTAACAAGTGGTAGTGAAAGCAGCCATCCTAAGTCAACTGAAAAAAAAAACAGTGCTATTCCTGATTTAGATCCAAAATATTATATAAATTAATATAGTATAAAATCTCTTTATCCCTTCATCCTCATTTTTCACACCGTGACAAGAAATACTTGTAAAAACCAACAGTTTTAATGCAAGGTAGCAACATTTCTTCATGTATGAACGTCCTTGTCTGGTCCTCGTAACTGTTTTACAGCATAATCACAGAATATCAGGCATTGGAACGGACCTTGAAAGATCATTTAGTCCAACTCCCCTGCCAGAGCAGGATCACCTACAGTAGGTCACACAGGAACGTGTCAATCAGGTTTTGAAAGTCTCTAGAGAAGGAGACTCCACAACCTCCCTGGGCAGCCTGTGCCAGGGCTCCGTCACCCTCACAGTGAAAAAGTTTTTCCTAATGTTTTTATGGAACCTCCTATGCTCCAGCTTGCTCCTGTTGCCCCGTGTCCTGTCATTGGACATCCCTGAGAAGAGCCTGGCTCTGTCCTCCTGATAATCTAAAGATATGTTGAAAAAAAGTTCAGATATTTTTGCTGATAGGCCCTTTGTGTTGAAAATAAATTTCTCAAACAGTTTATGCAGCTGGAGAAAGAGGGATAAAATTTCTGATGGATAGTGAGGAGCAGTAGGTGTGATTCTGTGATTGATTCCTTGGCTGCCACAGGCTGCAGTTAGCCCATGGAAACAAGAAAACATTTAAGGCTGCCTATGCTTCAGTTCTTTCAAGGAGCAGCCAATATTGCAAAAAGTCACACACTGAACATCTCTGCTCAGTCTTAGGAGGCTCTTTCATATTGCTTTGTATCCTCAGGAAAATGAAAAAGAAATTTCACTTGCTAGAGAATGGGCTGTGAGGATGTGTGTGTTTTGAGACTCTGGTACCACCTTTTCCCACCAGTTTCCATTAGGGAATCCAGACATTAGGCAACCCTTTTTTCTTGGTATACATCTCTACCTTAGACTTAGGAAACTGAGTCTCAATTATCTCATACCTAAGGTAATTGAAGGCTTACACAAGTTTTCTTCTGGCTGAGAAGGGGCAGTGAATTTATTATGGTGGTCTGATTTAACAAAATCTGAATAAAGGTGAAAAATATCTCTCTTCCGATAATGGCTATTGCCATCTCACCAAACAATTAGACTTGGGAATATAGACTGATGCCAAATGTTGCAAGGAGCATGGAAGGAAGCTATACAGTTTAGTTTCTGTTTGTCTGGACATCCAGTTAGTTTCCTTTCTCTGTAGGAGAACTGTTTCTTAAAATACTTCTTGTTGCTGAGACTGTATAAGTTTGCAGTTGTTTTCAAAACATTCTAATTTGTACTTTATGAACATTTTCATAGATATTGTTGAGTGCCATTACCAAAATGATTCAGCGCTCTAAAGAGCCCTGATACACAGTGAGCAAGAAAACGATGCATCTGTTTTACCTACTGTTTTTTTGGCTGCCTGTCCCTCAAACTTGTTTTTCTAAGGAATGAAATCTCTGCATGTTAGACTAATTACTGCACGTCAGTTCCTTAACTTTTAAAAAGGCTTGGTTGTCGACTATGCCAAAGTAATGAGATGTGCAGTGATTTAGCCACGGGTCCAAATATCTATTATGCACGTGCAGCTGAAATGACAATGTAAAATGAATATGGCACAAGCCACAGATTAGCGTTCCCCCCACACTGTTCACTTGAATTGTTGTGGTGAACAATGTCAGGCATCAGTGGTCTGGGAACCTTAAAACTGTTGCCAATTCATAATTGCACTTTGCTGCGTATATTTACTTAGACCTGTGCAAAGGTCAGCCAAAGTGGTACCAGGTGAGTTAAATCCATTAACTAGTTCCTTCTTCCTGTTGTTGCTGGGGCCTGGCTTTGAAATTGGTGGAAACTTTGCTGTTGTTGTAATTCACAAAGGAGTTTGTTGTTTGTTCTATAAAATGTTCTGCTTTAGGAGGAGTTCTGCTTCCAGTTACCGGATGGTGTCTTCCAGCGCTGAGCTGTGCAAGTACAGATGTCCTTTCTAATCGCGTAATAAAATTAACCAGATTTGTGTACATTTCCCGCTTTCTTTTTTTTCTTTTCTTCTCAAGCCTGAGACTGCAGCTGTGCTGAAGCGCACTGTTGAGGCTCTTATGGAGAGAGGAGCCATTGTGAGGAACCTGGAAAACCTGGGAGAAAGGTCACTGCCTTACAAAATATCCAAGCACAAGGAGCGCCACAGAAGAGGAGGGTATGCATGACACATTTTTGCTTAAAATCCTTTCAGTGCTCATTTAAAATGTACACAAGTGTCTCTCATTGTTTGGACTTGCTTGTGCTTTTTGGGAGTACACCTGCACTGTGTGTGATCTCAGTAATGGGTTGTGTGGCTGTTTGGGCATGGGTGTGTTCTGCTTCAAGTGCTTTGTGTCTTTTATTTTGCATAGTGTCGGCTTTTTGTTAGGGTTTAGTCGTCGTGTTGCAAGTAGCCCAAGTCCAGGCCTGCAGAACTACTTTCTCCAAAGTACATAATGTTATTTTGTTCTATCATTTTTATATAACTCTTCTCCAAGACAGGCAGGCTGTTTACTGATAAAAGTTGTACTTAATCTGCTGGTTGCTAATTGGCAGGGTTGCTTCTTTTTCTCTAACACATCTGAACTAAATGTTAATTACCATGTGTACCCTTTCTTGTGCTGCTGATACCATGCTTGTTAAGGATGCTGAAGATGACCGTGTGGCTTACGGAAAGTACACTGAATGTAAATGAAGCTGTGAATTGGCATCTCGGATGTTTGGCTTCCCCCAGAGTGCAGAAGAAGGTGCTGTGGATCACAACCCCTGCTTGCTTACACTGCTGGTGTCTTGTTGCTCCTTGAGGCTACCTCCGAAATGGATGCTGACTCTCTTGGTTGCTGACTCTCGCAAGGACTGAGATGTGTTGCTAAGCAACTCGCGCTGCGCTGGGGCTGCCTGCTGTAATCAAAAGAGCAATTAGCAACGTGCTCCTCCTATTTCCTGTAACGCAATGGTGCATAATCATAATTGGATGGTTGGCCAACCTGCCTATCTACCGTCTTCCTTGAGGGGTGTTTGGAACTAGGGAAGGTGAGGTGACTCCAGAGGTGCACCTTTTTACGAAGCCCTTCTCAGATCATCTCCCCAGGAGGTGTCTCATGGTTTCACTCCCTCTTCTGAGGACCTCTTCATTCTCCTGTGAAGTGGGAGTGGTGACAGCTGCCAGTTGAAGCAGACTGACAGAAAGGATAGGGAAGGAAATCTCCACCATGTGCCTGTTACTCAACTGAAAGTAACACCGTTGTGGCCGTCATGGTCTTGCGCTCCTGCTCTGTGGTGTCCTTTTAAACGTGGCTTGATCCTGCCAGTTTTGCAGTTCAGGATGAAGTGTTGTTGCCTACACATGTGGGCTAATCCAAGTTGTGTCTCAAGATGGAATTACTAATTAACTCATCCTTCTGTTGAAGTAGAAGTCTTCTGTAAGCATTAAAGTCTTTTCTGACAGCTTCAGCAGAACGAGGACCTGGTGTTACTCTCCTTTACAGGTGAGGAGCTAATGCAGAGGGACTAGGTCTCACTGATTTTGGATGCTGAAGTTGAGACTTTAGGCTTCTAGGTTTTTTGTGTTTTTCTTTCTAGAGTGCTTAGCACTCCAACATTTCACCACTTCAGATGACAGTTTCCACTAGGGTGGCAGTACTTGGGCAGATCAAGTCTTGGGTTCTTCAGCAGAGAAACCAGAACAGGAGAAGGCAGTAACCAGCATCACAAGAACTATGTAGCAGAGATGAACGGAAGCCGTTTCTCCAGATGATCTTTCAGACATAAACTAGTTTACATTCTAGCAGATTACCTACTTAATAAGGAGGATCTGTGGACCATAAGTCTCTTATTTGCAGAGTCCTTAGAGCAGGCGTATTTTGTGTTCTGAATGAGACAAGGGTTTAGTAGCAAATAATTGTGATCGAGTCTTGAAACATGGGCAGGAAGCCCTCAGGTTAATGTCACCATTGCTGTTCCTCTTCCACCTCCCAATTCAGGAGTCAATAAATATCAGCAGTCATTCTGCTTACCCTGAATTTGGATCCTCTGTATTTGAATACGGTCGTTCCTTCCCCTCAGTTGCCTGATGTTTCAGAAAGGAGAAGTGATTGAGAGAAGGCACTACAGGAAATAGTTTTTGTGTGCTTTTAATTGGAGAAGTCAGATTCAGGAGATGTGTTATTGCAAGGGGAAGCAGCAAGCAATTTCAGTATCTGGTAATGTTGGAGAATTGTATTTCTGTAGATTTTGCTGAAGAGATTGAAGTTCAGTGTATGGGTATGGTATACTATCTAATATTTTACACGATCTGAAGAATACTCAGGATATTAAACATAATGTAGGAACAGGAAATGAAAGTTAATTCTTGATCTACCTTATAAAATCAGTCAGTTTTACTTCTCACCACCTGTAAAAAGTAATCTTTTTTTTTAGCAGGATGAAGTTAAAAAGGAAAATAAAAAGGCTTTTCAAGATACCTCACTAAGCTGGATATACACCTGTGTTTACTAAGAAATCCTAAGGTCTTTTCTTCTTCATAGCCCATTTTTAATTCTGTTTACGTTCCCTTTCTTAGCAAGTTGGTGTATAGTGGTGTATTTAGTAGTACAGTGTATGTCACCTTTTCATTAGTTTGGAATAACTGAAAAGGCTTCTGTGAGAGTGCAAATGATATTATGTATCTGTTGGGGGGGAGAGTGTTGAATCTGTCAAAGCATTTGATTTTGTGGGATTTTTTGTTTGCTTTTTTTAAAATTTTTTTTTAGTATTATAATTCTTAGCAGAGCTTCAGCTAGTTTATTTTCCAATAGTATGTAAATGGTTGGAGACTTAAGATGTATGCTGAATCTGTTACTTCCTTGGACCTCCTGGCTGGTCAATTAAAATTTAAGGAACGCAATATTCGGAGCAACAAATCCTATGAAAATGAATGCAACACAACAAACGGAAGCAATCTTCCTCAGCAGCGTGGGGAGCCTGGCTTTGCTCACTCATAAAACTCTCAGCGCTGCCCAGGCTCCATCTCTCAACCTCAAATCAGGGGCTGTCATTAGGGCAGCGACAGCTGGGACATGCTCGGTGGTGAGCCTAGCAGTCATCCTTCTCCCAGACTTTTCCTGTGCGTTTTATGCATTCAGGTAATTCCATTTTTAACTGCAAGATATAAATACAGTGTCTTGTGAAACTGAGCAATTGACAGCAAAAGGACCCAAAAACGTGATGTGTTGCCGGTAAAGCTGCTGCTGGACTCAGCCAGGTTTTGGTAGCGTCTTTAGTGAACGGTAAAGAATTAAACAGGAAAATACATATTCATAAGTCAATAGGGAGGACGGTTGTCTCCTTTATAAAGTGCTTTTTCCCCTCTGAGTTCTATAGTGCTTTGGCATCATCTGTCTCGGATATACTGCATTACAGGCACATTACAAATTTAAGAATATCCAGAAGACTTTGCAGAGAATGAGAATTTTACTGCCAATTGATCTGTAAAGCTGAGATTTTTCAAAGCCTGTCACAGGGGATTGTGGCCCACAGCTGTCACTGGAATGAGCAGTTTTACTCTCCCAGGCAGCTTTGAAGACCTCAGATCATAGGAATAATTGACTTATTTCTTCTCAGGAAATTATATTCACTGAGCAGGTGGTGCATGGGCATTGAGGGTATATTAAAACAAATTTAGGTCTTTCTCTTGAATACATTTCTCTAAAATGCATCTCTTTTGGTGGAAACTACCCTCTTTTTTTTTTTTTGAGACCTACTATTGACAGTTTTTGCATTTAAGTAATTATGAAAATAGTGTGTTTCAGGAACTGTGTGGATATGCCTGAAGAATCAAACTTGAATCACTGGTTTACTAATATTTTAAACTGAGGTTGAATTAGCTGCTAATTCACACTTACGGTGTTAGTTGCTGTAGTAGATCATTAATATTTTGTTTTTAAAGTGTTTGAGAGCATGATTCAAATAGCAGCTCACAAAATTTTAACAAACAATAGTCACATTTTATTCCTCTGTAAGGTGGAAGGGGCACGTTGATTCCAGTGTGGGTTAGATATGTAAGTTAAGTTGGGTCATCGAGCCTGAATGACTTGCCAATGGCCACGATGCCTCTGAAAAAACAGAGGAAGAATGTAAATAAGATTTAGCAACTTTATCTCCTGATGGGCAATAGATTTTTGCCAAATACTTGTTCTACTAGGCACTACTTGTTTATAATTTTTAATGAGTTGTATTTTAATTGCTTTTAACACGATACAGTTTGGGTTTTTTTTAAATATTGTTTTACATGTGCGAGGAGGTGCTTATTTCTGGAATAAACACAAGTGAACTGATTTAAATAAGGTGTGTGCTAGGATTTGAATTCAAGGAATGTTAAAGTCTGGATTTGTTCAAGATGACACAGAGTCACCGAATCCCTAAAAGCAGCTTTTAAATAAAGGGTCCAGACTGGGGCTCGGTGATGACACTGCAGAGCTGTTGGTGCATATTTGGTCAGGGCTAAAGTGGAGGATATTGCAACTACTTGTAAAATGATAGATCTTGGTAGTGCAGTCTGCGGGTTTGCACTTTGCGGCATACCTGTTTTCTTTGGCCTTGCGAGGCCATGCCTTAATCATATGCTTGTGACGCGCTGTGCCTCAGGGCATCAGATAGAGAAGGTGGTTTGGGGGACGTGGTTGGTATGTAGGGTATTTTTACTTTAGGGCAGATGGTACAAGGGCAGCTGCAAAACAGATCTTTTAAAAAAAAACAAGATTCAGACCTTCCTTTGGGAAGGTAATAGCTCAGACATTTTTGCAGTCCGGGAATCTATTAAACTGGAAAGAGCTGTGATGAGGCTTTGGAGAGAAGAAAGTGGCCAGGTGTAACTGGATTTTGAATGCATGTCCTCTAGAGATTTGTTGTCAGTGATTTTATTATATGCACACACAATGTTGCTTCAATTCTTATTTTTATCTCTGTTGTAGAAAAGATGATATACGTTAGACTGGGCAGTGCTTAGATTTAGTACGGTTTTGTAAATTGGTAGAGCACTGCGGCCTTTCTACTTTGTTTTGTCTATGTGCTTTCCTCTATTAAATCTATGTGTAATATAGTAATGTTTTTAGACCTTTCTCCCCACATTTTTGTTATTTCATTTACTTTATTTGTGAGTTCTCCAGCTAAACTGTGTGTAATTCTGATTATTCATAACAATTTCCACGTTCTATTTGCCAGTTTTTCATTGCCTTGGTTTTTTGTCTTTCAAATTTGATTTTGAAAGGGTGGCAATTTTCTTTTGTTATTTGCTTGCTTGTCTCTTAATCTTTTTGTTTTGCTGTTCACTTTCAGTTATCTCATCAGCCCACTTGTTCTCTGAAATAGCAAACTCAGGTCTTACTTTTGTTCTTGCTAAATTGTATTTTGGGAGCTTATCGTAACATGAGCATGAGGAATTTTCTGTAGGAGGTGTGCAGGGACTCTGGTGATTGCCAGGGTCCACTGAAGAGTACAGAAAATGTATGTCGAAGGCATCTAATGGAGTCAGGAGTCAGAAAATCCATGTTGCGGTTTCAGTTGCGCTGTGGACTCATGTGTTGGGGAAAAAAACAACAAGACGAGGACGTCCTTTCTCAAGGACAGGGAGCACGATGAACTCAACTTGGCTTCCAGGCCGTAGAGCGCTGCGATTACACCCCAGGAGCTGGGAGCTCCAGTACCAGCCTCCCCCCTGACATGGTGGGGAAGGCTGGGAGGCTGTCCTGGCCTTCCCACGAATCACTCCTGCCTCCCCTGGATGGTTTAGGCTCTGATGGGGTCGACCCTCCTGCGAGAGCACCTTGGATTCTGCCTCTGTTCTGTGGTGTGGGATGCAATGTCGCTTTGCCAAAGCGCGTGCTCAGGGAAGGAGACATGACTCTCACTTCTTGGTGCCTCAGTGGCCCTAATACACAAGGAATAGATAGTTATTGAGAGGAGTTTTTCAGCAATTGAGCATTGTGTTGTCTTAAAATACTTGAATGTTTTGGAAACATATCTATGTAAATTACGTTGCATGTTCGAACTTTCCCTCTTAAAGCATCTGGGCTTAGGAACGACACTTACACAACTTATTTTTAAACAAACAGCTTGTGGCAAAATAGTATTCCATGTGGACAAGAGATGCCAAAGTGTCTTTCAGTAACCCACGCTGTCTGGATACTATTTTATTTACTTTATTTGTAAGAGTAAAATAATAGTCACCAATTGGAGTTTTCTATGGAGTGCTTACAAGTTTTAACAACCCTCTTCTCCCCAACCCCTAGTAAAATACAAACTGTTGCATAGTTAAAGGACTTCATCCTGCAGATAAATCTGCCAACATGTTTAGCTTCACTCAGGTAGACTCTCTTGATTATTTTCGTGGCTATCGAAGACCAAAGAAGAGGAAAGAAAAACAGAAAAGAGGTTGCAAACTTTTGTTTCTTAACACCTCCAAACTAAATCTATAGCTAATGCACAACCTGTGGTATTTGTTTCAGTTCAAACTTTAGAACATCTTGATCTATTGCAGCAAAAAGGAATTCTGGGTGTGTAAGGCACTTGGATGAGAACAAATATTTAAGCGTTACACACATTTCTGCTAAATTGATTGTCTTCTTCCACTAGATGGGGCTTTCTTCATTGATGAATTAAACCATTACTTTTCCTTCAGATGTTTTTGTCCATATGCACATACATGTAAGTGTGGATGTCCCTCAAGTATCAGAGCCCTGAAATGTCCTTTCTTTTCCTTCGCCTTGCCTGTGAGAGTGCAACTTGCAATCTTGGTGCTTTTCGGTAGAAATGATGCTGTGCAGTAGTTTGTGATGTTGAGGTGGCAGTATCATTTTCTGATGCATAAAACTGGGCAGTGTACTTGTGCAAGCACATTGAGTAAATGTAGTGGCCACTCTCAAATAGTGGACTTGATGGGATGTGAATCAGTCACCATTTTGGGTTTTTTGAGTTTTTTTAAGCTCTAAATTATACAAAAGGCAGAGAAGAGATAGAAGCAGAATTAATACTTGCTGTGTAACTTAAGCCCTGCTCGTAACAATTTTGCAAGCTTTTCAAATGCTGCCCAATGAGCATGTCTTTTCAGATAGTCCAAATAGTCAGGGTCATTTCTCTTTTGCATTTTAGTGGTAGTTTTTGTTTTTCTGCAACACTGCAAAATATTTTCCCATTATTTAATTACCCAAATAACAAGTGTTTATGTGTGGTATTGGGCAAATGAAATTTCTCAAGACTGTGGATGGTGAAATGTATTCCTCCCCAAAGTACTTGCTCATTATGGATTGTTTGCGTCATTGCTATATGGGACAGGTTAGTCACTGAGATACCAGCTTTTAGTTTGGATCTGGTACTTCAGGAGGTTTTCAAGGGACTTCTGTCTATTTCATAAGGATTTTTAAAAAGCTAAAAGTAACACATGTACTAATCCTTCCAGCTACAAAAATGATAATCCTTCTGAGCATGAGCATTGCTGCTTGCCCTGCTGAGGAAGTGTAGCTACCATAAGAGTTGAGAAGAAAACCAAACTACCTCTCTTCAGAGCAATGCAGTGGTCCCAATGGTGAAGTGATCATTCAGGTAGTAAAAAACCCGATTTATATAGGATTTCCTTACTAAGAAGGCATGTCCAGCTGCTCTCAGGTGAGTGCCGCAGCTTGCTTTCCTCTAGGTGGTTTCCCGTTTTTCTGTTCAATGCTTTACCTCTACCTGTTTGTCAGAATATTTTCTTTCCCTTGTATCTTCCACCTCACTGCTGGGGAAGCTTACATACACTTACTGCCGCTATGTAAAGGAGAAATTTAATCATACATTTTTTAGGGGAACCACACAGCCTCTTCCAAGTCCACCATATGTGTGCTTTTCCCTCAGCTCCCCAAGCTGACAGGCGTGTTCCAGGAGGATTTAAAAGCGAGTTTTGATCCAGGTGCTTTTCAGGCTTCTTTGAAATCCTAGGCTGTCTGTCTGAAAGCAAAATATTTGAGTATCCTTAGGACTGAAGGTTCAAACAATTTTTGGCTTGAATGTGTTAAAAAAGATAAATGTAGCATGGCTTTGGTTCCTTTTTTTTTTTCTCCTTGTGCAAAGGCATGTCCTCCTTCATTTGAGATTGTATGATTTTTTTTTTTCCCCAGTTAATGTTGTTGTTTTAATATGTTTCAGTCTGCTCTCCTGTATTTAAATCATCCTCCTATTTACGGTTGAGCAGGATGACAAAAATAACTGTGGTCTCATAGTGAATCAGTGGAATTTTCCTGCATTTCTCCCCTGATGACTCGACCGAGTCCTAGAGAGCCTAAATGCTTTTGCATTTTCGCTTGCAAGAATGAGGTGGTTTCCCTCCTGCATTCCTGTATTTTTCCCTATCTTTCGGTCTCACCAGGGTTTGGTTTTGTTTACTACACAAACAGTAGCTACAGCATTGCACATCAGGTCATAGATCACTAGCTGAAATTAAGGTTCCTGCATGCCTTATTGAGGGTGGATTAAAAAAACCCCATGGCCCAGTGACAGCTGATTTAAATGTGTATATTGGAGGTGGAAGGGATTCCAGATTTCCTTATGGATTGCATTGTCAATTGTGTTTGGTTATTGCTTTTGCAGCCTTTAGTTTCTTCCCTTTGTTTAATGAAGAAATAAGATTTTTATTTTTTTTTACACTGACCCTCTTCTCCGTCTATCTTTTTGGCACAGAAAGGCAGTCAATGCTTGTTAACGTTGAAGAGTGGTGGTTGTTTTTAAAAACTCCCATTGTCCCCAATTACTGCAGTTTTGTATCGTCAGATAAAATACCTATTCTGTGAGGACTCATAAAGATATGCTGTAACAGCTCATCCTCCCATCCCCCCCTTCTCCTTCAGTTATCAACAGTGCGTCAGTGGAAATTTCCACCCTTTGCTAATGTGAGAGAAAGCACAAAGTTGCAAAGCAGCCTTGGAGGAAAAAAAAAACCAACACAAAACTATTGCTGTTTTAGGAACACAATGAAAAGCAGCGTATGACTTGCAAGCAGAAATGAAATTAAAATCTCAAGAAATGGTGGGACTAGAATGGTGCAGCAAAGAGCAAGGATTGCAATACGAAATAGTGTTTTTTCTAAGGAACGGAGGCATGAATGTCCTGATGGATCACAAGCTAGAATTTCTTCCTCCATCCTCCTTTCTGTTAGTTGCAACCATGAGAGGACTTGGAAGGCTTCTTCCCAAGGAGAAGAGTTAAGTGTCATCTGTTAAATTTACCAGTGGCTTTAAATGGCTTTAACAGAAAATATGACTTTCCCTTTTAAGGGGTGTGCGTCCTTCAGATGTTGCTATGCAGTATTTTAACAAACTGCCCAAGCTTAAAAACTGTTTCTCTCCCTAAACTTTTAACCTGGTGGCATCTCTTCATTTTGGAGACCAGAACACAGTAGGCAGTTTGGTTTTCCAAATATGTTAAGCCAGATCATCTTCCCCGTTGAAGCCTGGGAGGATTTGTGAGGAGGACTGAGCCCACCAGATTTCCTTCAAATCCTTGAGGCAGGTCATTCCTGTAGCTCTCAGTAGCTCTGCTGCACCTTCGCTGACGTGACCTGGCACCGGTCCCTTGGCTTCAGCGAGGCTCGGTCACAGCCCGCACCAGCTGGGTATCTGTTCTGGAGGAATCGTTGCTTCAGTATGAGCTGCAGGCAGATTTTTTTGCTGTCAGACCCCTCACATACAGGAGTTCAGTGCTTCAGTCTGATCTTTCTGGAAAAGACTTCAAGAAGCCTGCGTAAGAGCTTCAGGATGAGGATGTCTGGCTCAAGAGAAGCATCTTCATTGTGTTTTCCACGGGTGGGTTCCACCCCTGTGCAGTAATCCAGCACACGCTGCTTGAGTCATTTCTGGCACGACTCGTCTCCTCTGTGTGTAATATTTTTGCAGTAACACATTTAGTTGGATGAAAATGAACTCTCTGAGGCGTGAAGAACACAAGTGTGTCTGTCATTCATGAACCCATCTCCTGTATTACATGTTCAAACTCCCAGTTCAGCTCCTGGTCTTGGGGACTTATGCTCCAAGATTACCTTTACGAAGATGGACTGTGATGGTCTCACTATAGTTGACTTAGTAAGAATCGGTACCTCTTGCAGAACAGGTAGTCCTCTCTGTTAAGATACAGTTTTTAAATCAAACTGGGATGCTTGATTCTGCTTGTGTAATAGGACTTCATTCACTTTGGGGTTATACTGATGCTTCATGGGGAGGTGTACTTGAGTGGACCAGGAGGAAGGGGGAGCTGTAATAAGGGGATGTGTAAAGATTGAACTTAAATAGCTAGGTGGGAAGTGCTGTGCTGTACATGTAGCCTTTAAATTACTCATAGGCTTGGAAACGAGGCGAATGGTTAGTTCTCGGCAGTAGGATTTCTGAGACAGTTGCAGTGTCTTCTTGCTCTTGCCGTAGTTAGTGCCATGGCAAATGCAGACAAAATGATTAAAAAGTGTTCTGGTTACAGCTCCTGACAGTGCTGGTTCTTTCACAGCATTTCAAGGGAGAGTGGATGGCTCACTTGTTTTTTGCATTCTAACAATGGTTGGCACTAGGTTGCTTGTAACTTGCAGGCAAAACAGGCATAATGTTGCTAATGAATTTAAGGTACATCTCACGTTAGGAGGTGGGGTCTGAATTTGCATATCAGAAATTGAGTTAATGTGCAATAGTGTCCCTTCTCTGAAACAGGGCTCATGAAGTACAGTGGACCTCTTTGCTTGTTTGGGAATACTGGAATTTTAAAAGCAAAATTAGAATTGAGCAAGTGGGCATAGCCTGTACCCGGCTTCAACTCCTGACCTCATACTGAAAATTTAAGCCATGCTTGCATCAGAGATATGACCAATTTAGGATAATTCCATCTCTTTGGGTTTCTTTTGCTATTTTTTTTTTTTAATTTCCATTTGGCTCCGAAGCAGAACTTAAAAGGAAGGAATATGCCCGTGTGTGTGTGTATAAGCTTGAGATGCTTCACGCTGACATCTGTTCCCCAAAGAAACAATGCCGTGAATTCAAAGAGGGAGGATGCATGTTTCAACTGAAACGAATGTCACCCTACTACTATTTTTTTTTTTTAAAGACTATTCAAATCAAGGTATGGCAGTGAATGGAATAGGTATAAGAAGAGTTAGTTCTATTTAATCTCCATGGGTAAGAAGTGCTGTACAACAACAAGTTCAGGCTGAGCCTGCTTCAATTGAACTTTTCTTATTTGAAATCAAGGCTATTGATTTGAGCTCCTATTTCAAACCAAAAATGTACAAAAATGTAAGAAAATATTAGAAAGTTTCATTTAATAAATCCCACAGGACTTGGATTTTTTTTTTCTTTTTACTTGAATTAAAGTTGTGGCAGTACAGGCATGTTTTTATTGTGTGTATGTTTCTCATTGCAGGTATTTTTTGATAGACTTAGAGGGCCCACCTTCGATTGTATCGACCATGATGGATCATTTAGGACGTGATATTGATATAATTAGACGTGCTTTTTTAAAGCATCCTGTATCAAAGACAGAAGAATGCAGTGGCATAATCCCAGTCAACTACGAAGATAAACTAAGTGCCAAGAAGAAGTGACTGTTCCAAATAGAACGTTTGAAACTTTTAAAAAAATTTTTTATTTCTGCTTTGGAAAACAATTGTTGTAACTAACATCCATCAAAAATAATCAGTTTTGGCCATGTTATGTTTGTGGTATAGTACACTACGTTAAGTTATCGTAGCATTTCAGGTTTCTTTTTTGTTTAAAGTAATTTGAATGGAGTTAATCTGTATGCTTATCTCAATATCTGACAATTCTGAAAATTGATTTTCTTTTCTCTTAGAGCATTACATTGATAATGAAGATTTATCCATCATCAGATTGCTAAAAATAGCATTCTTTTCCAAAGACAGATTACTTCAAAATATGTATATTTACATAAAAGATTAAGAAGTCTACAGTGTAAATATAGCAGTATAGGATGTGATTTGTTGGAGGCTTTTTTGATTTGTAGGAGGTGGGGTTTTTTGCTTGTTTTTGGAAAAGGTAATAAAAGCGTGATTAAAAATAAAACTTGACTCATTTTTTAAAAGCAGAAAAAATAACTTACACTGCCAAAAGACACGTCATACTTCTTTCTTTACGGTAACAACTCTGTTCAAAATACAGGTAAAAAATTACTCCTGTAGAAAAGGCCAGAAAATTCCAGATGGTGGATAAGAGAATAACTATGCTCATATATGAACATAAGAAAAAAAGGTGATTTGTTTTGCCATCAGGTAGTCCAAGGTGGACATTTCAAACTGAGAAAAAGCAGTCTTAACAGTATCTTGTCTTTCTTTTGCTCTTGTGAAAACCAGAGAAAAAGTGATCAATGTGAAA
>NW_009702083.1:46023-54847 GCF_000703405.1 Apaloderma vittatum
TCCTGCTGTATGACCTCCTGCAGGTCTGGCATACGTCCAGGAGTTTCCAGAGGATCTCCATGTTTCCCTCATGCTACTGAAGGAATGCACTGGCCGTTTCTCCTTCTGAAGGAGTGTATGTGTGGTATGTGTATACAGTTATTTCTGAAGAAGAAAGTAAGTTGGCACAGATACGTGGTCAATGCAAAGAGGATTTGCTTTACCTGAACAAGCTTCATCCAGAAGCTGCCTCCTCTGGTGCTGCAGTGTTGTGCGTTGCCAAAGGGAAGGCCGGACCAGAGGCCAAGGTCAGATTCCCAGAGGTCTGTGACGGGTCTCCTTGGTGCGACTACGCTCCGGTGTGCTATTTCATCCTGAGTTTGTCTGTTTGGTGCAGGTAGGTGGGTCATTTTTGGGCTAGGGACTGCTGTTTTTGTCCCTTGGCTGCAGGGCTTCAGGGGTAAAAGAAACCAGCATTTCTTCTGAGTGTTTTCTTTTTTGAAGGAGAAAGTGACTTAGAAAAATGAAAGAGGAAGTTTTCTTTCTGTACATCTTTAGGAGATGTGTGATTTTTGTGGGTTTGGGTTTTTTTTCTCTGGTGTTTTTTCTTTTTTTCCATTTTTAAATCTGCTTTTCTTTGAGGAGCAGACTGTCACATTTTGTCTCTCCTGGAAAAAAAAGTTGGGAGAATAGAAAGAATGCACTAGACACTGAAGAATCTATGTTAGGTGTGCTTTTTTTTTTTGGTAGTTACTGCCAGTTTTGATCCTGTGGTTGCTGTGTGCACCAGTGCCTGCTCCAGGCACAGCTTTTTTTACCAATATTTTCTGCTTGTAGGACAGACCTTCCTTCCATATGGGTGTGAGCCTAGCTAGGAGGAGCTGTAGGTTTCTAAGTCTATGCCATAGATTTGGCTCCGTGAGCTGTCCTTTCCAACAGGGCTGCTTAAAATTCAGATTCACAGGGTAGAAAGCACAAACTGCAAGTCAAGAAATAGAGAGTGCTTTAAAATATGTTTTACTCAAAAGTTTCTCAGAAGCTTTTCTTAAATAGAAAGTGAACAGAAAGCCTGTAGTTTAAAGTTACTTTGCCTCTGGCTCAGACTGTGGGCCTTAAATTTTATTTTGGTAAAAATAAGAATATATAACCTTTCAACTTCATAAAATGAAGATTGCCAGGAGAGGTTGTACACATATAAATGTTGTACGTTTGTCTTTATTCAATTTTCTTTAGTATTAAATTTTGCATTTAATTTGTTCCAATTTCTAGATTGATGCCTGCATTCAGTAGGAAAATCCTAGATGCTCATTGCAAATGAGCCTGTCCGCTCCTTATTGCATATGAGATGTTATTTGTTGTAAATTAGCACCTTTGGTCAGTCAGACATCACGCCCCTCTTTTCTCTGGGGCCCTTTTTTGATCTCAGCAGAAGGCTAATGGATGTCCAGAGCAAAGGACTTGGACTCCTGGGCTTGGCTCATCCCAAGAGCGGATCAGCAGTAGTGCATCTCCCGGAGCCGTAGCTGAGCCTGTTTCCTGAAGTACTGAGTGTGCGGAGGGGAGTGACTAAAAGTTGTCTTTGCCCTTGGGATAGAAAAACTGACCACTGAAACCAGTGGCCGCAAGCAGAGCTGTGCTTGCTGGACTGGTGCGTGGTTACATAAGCACTGGTGCTTTCTCAGCAGCAGGATTTATTTATAAAAAGTCTGCTGAATAGCTGGCTCTCAACTGGATGTACTATTTTCTTCATAATTGATAGTTTCTAATATGAACTTTTTTTTTATTACTTTTTTTTGTTTTGTTTTGTTTTAATAGGGGATGGGGTGGGGGAGGCTAAGGAAGGAGTCTCGAGTTGCAATTTGTTTAGCCCAGTCAGCCACCCAGACTGGTAGTTAGCTATTTTGGGAAGCTAAGGCATAACAGTGTGGGCCTTCTCTCAATAGCTGTAAGCGCAGGAATGGACACTGGAGCGTATCAGAAGATTCGTGCAGTTCTGGGTTTGAGCAAACAGTCGAGTTGTGCTGCAGAAGAAAGCGAGTAGCTGCCCTGAGTGATCAAAGGTTCTCCCTGCAGAGGAAGCGAAACCTTAGCGTGCCTTTCAGATGTGTTTGCCTTTGTGATCATCGATAGCTGGTTTGTCCCACTGGGCCGTAAGGGACTCTTGATCTCCAAGAGTAAAATTCCAGGATGCGATGTGGTGTTGCTGGAGAGCCAGAAGAGTCTGTGCAGCCAAGCCGTGGCCGAATACTTAAAATGTCAAATACCTTTGGCATTCTCAAAGGCCTAAACAGTTTGAATACCAGTACTTTAGATTTTGTTTACCAAGGAATCTGATAGTGAAGCTCTTCAACCCTTCCTTAGGTTATGTTCCCAAGCGTATAAAATAAGTAGCTTTATGCTCTTAGATGCTCTGGTTTTCTTGTTTGTGGATTGTGGAAATACGCAGAGTTGGATAAGTATTAAAATAACAACTGTTCATTCTCCTGGCTCAGAAATGTTTTCTCTCCTCTGTCTTAACCTTCAGCAAACAAACAGGCATGAGTAGTTTTATGGCGAAGATCTTAGGTATGTCTTCAATTGCTCCTTTTTCCTGTTTTTTCTCTTTCTCAGCTGAATTGTGCACTCTGGAGGTTTCTTCAGCAGACCAAGGGCTCTGCACCATCAAAGCATCACAGCGCTCTGCTCGCAAAGTGCTCGCTGTGGCCACTGGCTTGACCCTGGGAGGTTTATGCAAGCAGGGACTTGCTCCATGGGCCAAGAGTGCATCTTCCATACATCTGACAAGTCTGTCAAAATCCTGTGGGTTGATAGTGTGAGCTTAAAGAATTTTGGGATCCTCTGTGTCAGCAGAATATTTCTGTCACTAGAAGTTTTGATGGCACTCTGAAAATGATCTTTCAGCTAGGCTTCTGCTTAGGAGTAAACGGTTAGAGCTGAAGGCTGAGCTGGCTACAACAAACACGCAGGGATGCGTTGCGTCAGAAATCACCTGAGGAGCAGTTAGAATGGCAACAGTGGACATGGCTCGTGGGCTCCTACTCTTGAATGTAGGCTTTGATCAGTGAAACACATCAGTTTCCTCTGTTACAAAGGACCACTTTGAAATTTAAAGCGGTCTGGTTGGAGTCATAGAAATTTCTCGTAAGCTGTCAGCAATCTGCCACACGTTATTTCTGCTCTGAGAGGCTCCTAGGATCTGTCCAGCACTGCTCATGTCTCCGGCGTACACATTCAAGAATCATAAGGCAAAACCCCCAGACATTTTGAACTCAAGGCATGTAATCATGGGCTTAAAAATCATGAGTGTTTTTTAAAATATAAGGTTCTTTTTAGTGGCCTTTTAGATTTTATGATTCACTTCTTTCAAACTTTGTCGCTGGCATGGTTTTCACGTAACATCTGACTGAGGAGCTCTCAGAAGAAGACAGCTATAGCACAAATGAGATGCTTGATAAATGCGTTGGGACTAGTGCTCTATGTCCCTCCACTCACTGAAACAGAACAAGGGAGATTAAAAAGGGAATCATTATTGTGTCCTTTCCTAGAATTCTGAGGTTCAGATAGGATAAAAGTAAGAATTGTTCTGGAGCCAAAACATGTTTTTTTCCCAACTGCTGCACAAAGGGAAGATTAAAAATGTGTTACTCTCTGTGACCTATGTAATGTGTTGTTTTCTTAGTGCTGCTTCAACAGACCTTTAAAAATATGCAGACTGCAGCTGGTGGACTACCTTAGGCTGAGGCTGCTCCTCTTTGTGCAGCTATTTGTGCAACACTGCGGAGGAGTGGGAGAGTCACCACTTATTGAATGCTGGTTAAGAGGGGGAGTGATACATTGACAGATTCCAGTTCTGGAGTATTCAGGGTTGCCTTTTAAAAGCATTTTTAATGGGAGGTAATGCTCGCTGTAAACCTGGGAGAGTTTTCGTCCCCGTTATTGTTGCATTGTGCTTGGGCTGCCAAGTCAACCTTGTTTGGAGAATGCTAACTGGCACGGAGAAAATCTGGCTTTCTAAAACCTTCAACACGTTTACGTTGAGGATGATTTGGGGGAATAGCGTGACTCCCCTGAATCAGTAAGAGGCCTCTGGGTGCATTCTGTAGGAGCAGATGTGTCCTGGCAGTACTGTGCACTTTCTTCCAAAGGCAATCCTTTAGCCACAGTAACAGGATTTGTAGTCCTCCGAACTTTTATTGTTGAAGACCCACATGATGCTTCTCCACAGGGGCTGGTCAGTGCACCATGGAGAATGCCTAACACGCGCAGGGCTCTCGTGGACCTTCTGGCTGTGGTAATGAGGCAAGTTCAGCTTAAATTTCTGCTGAGGGCTGACATAAAAGTTACGTGCAGGGAGAGAAGGGTTCTAATTTTGAGTTTCCCTTCACAATTCACCTTGGAAGGAGCAGTGGGGTGAGGCAGGGTGGAGAAAGCTTCTTGCATACTGAATGTTCTTGCAGACTGTCTGCTCCACTGTTTTTTCAATGTGATGAGCAGAATGAAAATGTCATATATAATCTGTTCTGTCTGTGTGCATTGGTACCTGGGAGATATATGACTGAGGCAAATGTAAAGAGCAGGATGTTTATTATCTTATTAATGCATGGGCATTGTTCCCATTCTCTTGCTTAGTGAGTGGGAATGTCATGAAAGAAATACATTCACTCCTTAAATGTCAAGGAGGTACGCACCTTAGAAGTTCTAGGATCCATAGCACCGGAGTGGAGGAGTGAACGGGGCTGAGCATCCTGTTCAGCACCAAGTGGCTCTAAGCATAGTCATCACAATCCACACTGTGTGAAAAGTGTGATGGAGAAGGATTTCAAGCAGTAGAAGGTGTGCATGGAGTACAGGTCACAGAAGAGTGTAGGAATGTTGCAGGGGGGGAAAAACCAAAGTGCATCCTTCCCTCCTGCCCTGAAATGATCTGTATGTTTGCGCAGAGGAGTACTGGAAGAAGCAGCTGGTAGGTGTGGGTCTGTTCCCAGCGTATAGACAGAAGACTTGTGCTGTGTCAGCATGCTGGAGGAGAATCGAACAAAAATTGTTTCATCCTCCAACTTGCTAACTATGAGGCAGGGTAGGATACTGCAAGTTGTACCAGCCACTGGAAAGTGCAAATGGTTTGCTTTAGTAATTCCTGTAATCCCCTATAAAATAATGCCCTCTCCTATACTGATGAGAAAAATTGCATAACAGCTACACCCAGCCAAAAGGAAAGAAATAAGTGAAACGAAAAATGAACTAGTGTGCTTGTGGTGCTGGTCAGACTCATCTGAGCCGCATTAGGAGAGCTTAGGATTCCTGCCAGAGAAAGGAGCACTATCATCAGAAAGGAAAATCTGTGCAATCTTGGGCTAGAAAAGTAGTTTTCAAGAAACTCCAGACCCCGAGGCTTTTTTTTGTATGCAGGATGCGGGCTGAGCTGGAAGGTGGGTGACTGGTGTGTTGGGTCATGCTTAGCTACTCATTCATGGAGGCTTTCACCCTGGGGTTCCTACACTGACTGGCCTCCAGGTCAGTAGTGACTGCCTCTGCTTTAATGTGGTTGCTCTTCTGTGTTGCACATGTGCAGAGAAATCATTACTGGCCATCTCTGGCACCCTTGTTAAGCTTTGAAAAGTGGTTTAGTGGCTCAGAGGGTAGAGCTGTGAAGGGTTTCTCTCTCCAGGCTGGATGTACTGGCAGAGCTGCTGGGAGATACTTCTGCTGTAGCTGAAAGAAACTTGATTCTCTGGTTAGAGAACTGCAAAAGGACCATCAACTGCTGATTGATGGGCCCAAGATTTGGCTTTAAAAGATGTGTTTTTATTAGTTCAACATACATGTAGATGCTTGGGCTTGTCCTGAGATCTTACTGTGTCTCAGGTATTTAGGCTGCAGTCTGCAAGAGTCACCTATGATTGGCAGATCTGACAGCAATGCCCATTTGATGGTCCTGGGATATGCCATAGGGATTATGGAGAGCACAGAGAGACACTAGTGAGTGCTGGTGCTGCACCGGCCTTCTTTATTCCTCTTCTCCTGCCTTAGCCACCTCCTGAGAAGCACTCCCCCACCATCTACTGTTTCCCCTGCCCAGAGACTGCCAGCTCAACTGCCTGAATTTCTCATGAGACCTGGCCTTAGCTGTTGGTGGCAGGTGTCCTGGCTGTGCCTGGGATAAAGTTAATTTTCTTCCTAGAGCTGGTACAGTGCTGTGTTTTGGATTTAACATGGAAAATAATGTGGATAACACACTGATGCTTTAGCTGTTGCTGTGCAGCACTTGCTCTAGGTCAAGGACTCTTCAGCTTCTCACACCAGCCCACCAACGAGAGACTGGGGGTCAACAAGAAGGTGGGAGAGCACATGGCTGGGACAGCTGACAGCAGCTATCCAAAGGGTATTCCATACCATATGATGTCATGCTGACCAAAAATACTGGGGAGATGTGGCCAGAGGGTGGACTTGCTGCGCAGGACTGTCTGGGCATCGGTTGGTCAGCAAATGGTGATCAGCTGCATTGTCATCATAGAGGGCTTATCATAGAACGGCATAGGCTGGAAGGGACCTTAGAGATCATCTAGTCCAACCTCTCTGTCATGGGTAGGGATGCCAACTCTTGACTAGACCAGGCAACACATGGGGACCGAGTGGGAATCGAACCCGCGACCTCGGTGTTGGTCATTGTTGTCAGGACCGTGCTCATTGTACATCACTTGTTTGTATATTCTTTTATCATAATTACTATTTTCCCTTCCTTTCTGTCCTATTAAACTATCGTCATCTCAGCCTTTTGCCTTCTTACCTTTTTTCCAATTCTCTCCTCAATCTCACTGTGGGGACAGTGAGTGAACGGCTGTATGGTTTTAGCTGCCTACTGGGTTATACCACACACAAGCCAGAATGAAGTATGGGCAGGTGGCCTGTGACAGAGATGGGTGGTGTCACAGCTGCTGGTAAATGAGTAGACCAGAGCTGGAGTCACTTCATGGTTCCTCGTATGCGCCTCCTTCCCCATCCCAAGGGCAAGTGCATCACCTCGGCTGGACTCGATCTTAAAGTTCTTCTCCAACCTAAATGATTCTACAATTCTGTGACCTGGGGTCTCTATGTGCCAGGAGCTATTTTCCCACATCTGGTGCCTACCTGAGTTGGAGACAGCACTGGGTGGTCTTGTCCCTCTGCAGCACCCTGGCATGCAGCTTAGCTTCCAGGATGAGTGGAGAGAGCTTGGAGGGGACAGGGAGGATGGGAAGCAAGAGCCTTGCACGTGACAAAACTGCGTCAGGCCCATGCATGCGGTGCTGTGCCCAGAGATGCCTACGCTCTGTGTGGATGGAGGAAGTCCATGGGCCTGGAGGCAAGACAAGAAGCAAGTGGGACTTGCCTCCAGTGCTGGAGCGTGCTGCAGTCCTCCCGCACAAGTATGCTGGGTCATGTGCAACCTTAGAGGAGATGCACTGTCTGTGATGGGGCAGGGAGCATTTGGGGCGTGCAGTGGTTTGGCCAGCACTGTGTTATTCTGAGGATGTGTAAGGGGTTTAGGCAGCTCTGGGACACCTACTGATGAGGTTCTCAGCTTGCTGTACCAACTGAGGGGCTCTTGTGGCAATGCTGCAGACTGTCTGAGGCCGCGGCAGCACGGAGGGTCAGGGAAGGGGTTCCGGTAAACACAACGACAAGGCAGCATAGACATAGCCTGTTTTCCCAGTTGGAGAAGGCTGCAGCAGTTTTCTTTGAAGGCTTTCTTTGCGAGGTGGGTGAATCACTACGAGAAATGTGGCACTGCTTGTGTAGGTCTGCGCTGCCAGAATCTCCACAGCCTCCGCTGACACTGACTAATCACTCAGAGACGAGTGGGGCCGATGACTGTGAGGAGGATTGTAAATCACAGTGTTGTAATCGCTCCCGCACGTGACGTTCCTCTTGACCTCTGGGAACTCTAAAAACAGCTGTGGTCTAAACCCCTCAGTTAATTGCATTGTGAAGAGCAAGAGCCCCCTCTGAGTGTTACTATGATTTGAATTACATGGTCCTTAAATGCTGGCATTTAAGACAGTACAATAGTGGTCTTCCTCATGTGAGAATCCACAGAAACATTATGGGTTCTTTTAATGGTAAATGTGGCCAACACACTGAAGCCAGTTGGAGTCCATGGTAAATGGTTTTACCAAAAGTATTTGCTAAGGTATTTTTGTGAGGATGAAAATTAAGAAGTCCAGATGGTCATCAAGGTATCTCACTCTTATACATGTGCATGCTTTGTTTTAGTCGCATGTCATTGATTTCTCCTTGGATCTGGAGGGGAACGTGCATTTACTTTGCTTGCCCTCTTGATTTCAGTCTGACTGCTTACTTGCACAAAGCTAAAGTGCGTACCTGAAAACTTACAGGATCAACAACTTACTTGATGTCATCCAAGTCCAAAAACCAGAGCTTTCTGCAGAATTTTCCTAAAAGATTTGTAACAAACACTCCTTGAAAAAATAATGGGTTGGGGTTTTTTTAAATCCTTAAAGTCTAGCGAGTTACTTGCATACCAGTTATTTCCTCGTTCAGCTGTCAGTTTTTCCTCAGACCTGGGTGAAAGTAAAAATTTGGGAAGATTTTACTGAGACTTCAAAAGTTTTGACTTTGATCAGTGCTAGCAACAGAGTTCTTTTTTTAAAAAGAAAAAAGCAACTCTTGGCAGAGAAAAGCTCTCTAGGTGGGCCAATTAACTTTAATGAGTTTTCTTCTCTTTGCTATGGGTGTCCGTTATTTGAAAATACCTTGTAGCATTTGGTTGAGAGCCTTCTGAAGTTTATGGAAAGCCTGCTGGCTTCTCCAGGCTGGCGTGTTCTAGGCATGCTTTGGGGAAGAT
>NW_009702083.1:54878-77333 GCF_000703405.1 Apaloderma vittatum
GGTGGGTGGGCTGGACTAGATGGTCTTTTGAGGTCTCTTCTAGCCCCTAACATTCTGTGATTCACACAGAATTCTTCTGACTTCGGATAAACAGATGTCATTTGTTTCTGACATTTTTCGGAGTTCTGTCCTTTACCTGGAGGTTGGACAGAATTTCAATGGAAATGCCTGAATCCTGGTTTTGCTTTGTCCAGTTCCTTGTAGGTTTTCTACAGCACTTTTTACCATAAAGAAGTTCAATTTTATTTTGTATTTTGAGCCTCATTGTCAGAAAATGAAGCAATTGAAACAGGATGTATCAGTCCTCTTTCTACAGCAGGAAAATCTGCAGTTTGGAGGTAGTTGCACTTATTAGACTTCCAAGCTGTTTCAGGTGTCTTTCCGTAATTAGATTATTTTTCAAACATTTTTCTACACTTCTCTCATCTCTCCTTCAATGCATTCTTGACTAAATTTCTTCTATTTCAAGTGCTTCTAATTGAGCACTTCCATCATCATCTGTGGCCAGTGAGCTCTTTGAGGAACTTTCTGTCATGCCCTCTGCAGAGATTACGGAGGAGATCAGATGAGGTGTGCACCAAACCTCAAAACATTTCTTTAGAGCTGCACTCTCCTGGCTTCACAGAGTCATACACACCTTAAGGGCCAGAAGGTGCCTTAGATCATTTGGTTTAACCTCCTGGCTATCGCAGACTCTACTTATTGCCACAATCCAACCTATTTTGACTTGGCCTGACAAGTTTGGTTTGGCATTAATTTTCTCTCTGAAAGGTAGCCAAACTTCACATGAAGACTTCAAGTGAAAGCTAATCTAGTCCCTCCTCTGGGAGGGCCTCTTCAACTGGTTAATCCCTCTCACGGTAAATTACAAGTGTTGTTTCTGCCTGGCTTCCTACAACCTGCCATCTATTTGAGAGAGGCCGGTTCCTGCTTTTGGGTTTGAGGACGCCATGGATTTAATTTCTGAAATGCATCTTCCCGTTGTCTCATGGACATTAAATAAAAAAAATAAAATGGGAGAATGGGATCTCTGGTTCTCCACTCTCCCAATGACACGATAAAAGCAACCAATCTCTTCTAATATCAAATACTGATAAGGTAGTGGTTTTAAATGCAGGGCTTTTCCAGATCTGTCCGCTGTCTTTGCTGCTACTCAAACCATCTCTGGGTTGCGTTTGTAGACAAGCTTCTCCACATCCTCCACTGTTGGAAGAGTGAAAGAAGCTCAAGGTTGAAGGTGTAAGCTCAGAAAAAGGGCAGCATGAGGCACTGTGCCTGTCACCTTCAGAAGCAGAAGATGTGTTCGTAAGAACACTTGTTTGTAAGTTTTATACTGCTCATGATTATATTTCTCTGATGTACAGCCTCCCATTAGTAGGAACAGTCTTATAAGACACTGCATGAAAATTCATCTATACTTACATAGCTATTATGTTTATTTGTAACTTTATATATATTACCAGCAAGTAAGACTATTCCTTCCAAGAGCCTTTCCCTGGAGGATAAGTAGGAGGCAAGTTAGCTCATTTAACAAGAGAAAAAGGGAAAGAATCTGTGCAAATAAAAGATACCAAACCTGGAGTAAGGGAAGGAAAGATGGCCAAACTTTGTATTTTTTTGGTAAAAAAATGTGGAGACTTGAAGCAAAGGAAAATAACAAAATTGTTTGAGAAAACACTTGTCTAAAAAAGCAAGTAGTCTAATCAAGAAGAGTAAAATTCAAGAGAGAGTGAAGAAATAAATGAATTTTAGAAATAAATAATCCAAATTATGGCATTTGGCACTCTTTATATTTGATTCCCTAAGTTGTCTGTAAATTGTTTGACATAAAAAGGTATAAACACAGAAAATTTATGTGCAGGGTTTATTTACTTTAGGCTGTGTGTTCACACTTCAGCCTGAACTCCCTGTTCACACTCCTTGTGTGCTAGTTTTCTCTGTTCGTTACCTGCAGTGCAGCAGTTTGCTCTCTGTGCTGGAAAGGGTAGGTGTAGGAGGGGATTAGTTTACACTCTGCTCCTGCTGACACTTTCGATGCTACCAGCTCACACCACTTCCAAGCTCAGGTCTGAAGCCAGTCTGGAGCCAGGTCTGGACCTCCAGGCCAGACACCTTAACAATGTGCACAAAGTCAAGGTGACGAGAGATGAAGATTTACTACTACAGCTGAGAGATCTGCCTAAGGTGGCTCTTGCGTCATCCATTTCTTCCAGTTTGCTGGCAAACAACTTTGCCAGCCTTCAGGACTGACTTCTGTGTATTTGGACCGGTGAGGCCAAGAAAACCCCTGTTCTCTGCAGATGGACCTGCTGTAGGTTGGGTCAAAGAAGGTAAGAACACAGAGCATGGCCAGAACCTGAATGGTCATAAAAGGCTATGGCCTTAGTTTAATATCTTATAACCTGGTGTATGAACCTAGGAGAAATCTCCTGCCTCAGATCACTTCCCCTTACATAAGAGTCTTTCCTTACACTGAACTCTTGGCACTTTTCTGAAAGCTTAGGCTTGCCTACTTGGCTGGGAAGAGATACTAGGACATTAATTTCACCATAAAACAACAAAGAGTTTCCAACTGTTGGCACAGCAGTAAGAAGTTAACCAAAATCTGGGCACCAAAGCCCATAAGCCACGTTCTGATAGACTTCTAATGCCTTCCCACAGCAACTTTGGTCTGTTTTCTGGGTTTTGTACTTACTGCCCACTCACTGCCTGTATGCCTCAAGGTGCCTGCCGGCATACACACACTTGCTTAGCATTTCAGTTCTTGTACTGTGAGACTCCATTTCCAGTAGTCCCAGTCTGCTGACAGTCGACAGTTGCGCTCTGGGCTGTAGCTAACTACAACGGGGAACATCCTTCTGGAAGGGTCACTCAGACCATACTTGTTTGGAAAACTGCCTGGGGAAGGGACTGCCATCAACATGGCATAAGAAGGTTCTGAGGCTGGAAAGTCCCCTCTGCAAGGCAAGCAATGGTAACTACGGGTTGTGTAATTCTCTGCCTATTAGCTTTTACTGCAGGGAGTTTGTCCCACCCTGAGTCCATAAGCTCTTCACCCCAGGATACCTGGAATGCAGGCATTTGGCTTTCACTGGAACTCCTACCTACATATCTTATAGGGCCCGAGACCCGAACACCCTCTAAGTCCCTGCATGAAATCTGGGTCAGCGTAGTTTCAGCATGGCCATGGATGTTTAGTTAAAAGGTACATGTAGCTCTGCAGATGAATACTCAAGAGCTGCTGTGTCCCAGCAAGGGTAGTGAAGATGCTTGAGGGCATGCTGTTACATTCCTTAAATCATCTCCTGTTCTGTGCTGCTGCTTTAAAAAAAAGTTTTATTTCCTCTGTTGGGCAGCTGCACCTCAGGAACAGGCAGGAATGTGCTAATGTGTAAGTGTTCTTACACAGTTTTGCAGAACCAGCTGAGTTTGTAAAACTCTTTGAAAAACACTTAGCGATGAAAGGCTGCATTTGAGCATGTGTCATTGTAACCCATATGAGCTTTACAGAGAGAGAAAAATGAAGTTAACTGCTTATTTTAAAAGCAGGTGCCAGAGTTTCCCTTCATTAATTATATTATGTTGTCAGGTTGTGAGAAAAGTACCCCTCATTTTTCCTTGTCGACAGCTGTGCTCGGGGTAAGATTTGTAAGGAGATGTTATAACATGGTTTTCCCCCATCACACCACCGTGTTTTAATGAAATGGTTTCCTGTTAAATCAGGGATGATATTAAAATACAGATCGTGCATCCTTTAGCTTCAAGCATTTATTTCCCCTGAGGAGATGTGGGGTTTTGTTGACACTGCCAGACGCTGTCTCTGACTGTAGCCTGCTGTGGAGTTTGTCTGGAGCAGGTTCTCAAAATCCAATCTCAAGCATGGCACGGGGCTGCTTCTGGTGATGAAGCTGTTTTCCCTTCTCCACTCTTCATTAGGAGAATTTCTCCCACTTATGTAAATGATCTTCCTTACATCTCAGGCTTTCTATGAGGTAGGAAAGGAGAATATCTGAAGACCCAACTGGCTCTGACTTGCCTTCTGCCAGCACCTTATGCTGTTCCCAGGGATAAGTGTGAAGATGTTCATTGTTCATCTAAGACCAAAGGGTGGAAACAAGTCAGGCCCAAAAAGCCTGGTGTCCACTCTGCTGCAGCACTTGGCAGCCAGCAGCGAGGGGACTCTGGGCATGTGGTGGTTTTGGGGTATGCAGGGAGGGGCTTACTGTGCGGCTGGTGAGGCACTGGCACAGGTTGCCCAGAGAAGCTGTGGATGGCCTCTCCCTGGCAGTGTCCAAGGCCAGGCTGGGTGGGGCTTTGAGCAACCTGGGCTGGTGGGAGGTGTCCCTGCCCATGGCAGGGGACTGGAACTGAGGGATCGTTAAGGTCCCTTCCAACCCAAACCGTTCTGTGATTCTATGACTCTATGATGTGAGCAATGCTGGTCTGGTGGCCTCCTGGCAGTGGGGACTTTAGGAACTACCCTCCAATAGTTTGGACCCTAAATCTAAAATAACCTTTTGTTTTGGGTTGTTTTTTTTTAATTTTGCCTTTTTTAGTTGTTTAGGACACCAATTTGGCGAGTCCTTGCACGGCTTGAGGGGCGAGTGGTAGTTCCTGGGAATGTAATGGAGTTTTGGGGACTTTTTTTTTCTGTTGTTCTTTTTTTGGTGGGGTTTTATTTGAAACTTGATTAAATAAAACCTGCCTTGCAGTTCAGGTGACAGAAATGCTTTGAGCAGTCTCTGAAAAATGCCAGTATTTCAGTGCATTACCTCAGCGTGGACCTGCTGCTGGCTCTGAGGAGCTGCCTGCCACAGCCTTATCTTCCAGGAGGAATGTGTCTCTGCATGACTATAGCTCAGCTCAACGGTGTTTTGCCTCTTTTCTGTGCCCCACAGCTGCAAATTCCAGTTTTATCTTTGCTCAGTGGTTTAGTGGGTCCCACTAGAATGGACGGACTGAGTTTTGGGCTTTTCACTTTTGTTGCAGAGGCATCAGCAGAGCTAAAGATGTTGCATAAGTATACTTCCTTACAAATGAAAATAAAACACAACTCATCAGGAAGAGGCTGTGCATTGAATTTGGTTATCTTGGCATTTTAAATGCGCTGGGGCAAATTAGTATTATCCCAGTATATTCTGGGTCATTTGAAGGTTATCAGAGAAAACTTACAGATATGGCGTGATTATTAATTATTAATAACACAGAAGTGTTTAAAAAAAACTAGAAGAATTTGGCATATCTTTTTTATCACCTCCTTCTCTTTGAAAACGACATTTTCTGAGCCAATTTTTTTTCTGCTATTCTGACAGAAGTGGTCATATCAACTTCAAAGAAAAATGCTTTCATCAGTACGATGGAGCCAGATTTGGACACAGAAATTGAGGCAGAATGAAATGGATTGCTACTCTCTTCCTCCTGCTGCACATTTTGTTTTGGAAAAATAACCCAATTTTACATATCTGTAATGTTTTTTCTTATTCAAAAATATTTTTATTCTGTTTTATTTTGTATATTTCATTGTTTTAAGCTATTTCTAGATACTGTGTGTGCTGTTAGCATTGATGTAGCACATACAGTATGACATACAGTTCAGACATTCTATCACTTAAATTTTTCTCTTTTTCTAAATGTAATTTAGATTAGCTTCTTCTCAGTGCTGACTGAAATATTTTATCTTCCTTTCTTTTCTGTGTCAAAGCATCAAACTATCCTATGAGAGAAGAAAAATATTTTTGATTGGTACTAGGGAGCAACTGTCTTTAATGGTTTTTAAAATAACACTTTTGGGTAGAATAGAGGATGTTTAAATTATGATATCTCATATTACAGCAGGTCAGTATTAGTCAGAGCATAATTCTACTTATCAGCCATGAAATAACAGGAAAATATAACAGAACTTCCATAAAATAGAATGTATTTTAAAATGCAAATTCAAAGTCCTAAAACTGATTCTGGAAACCACATTTAAATTAACCAGTTTTAACCAGTTCTTAATTCTTGTTTTCCTCCAAGAAATTGCTGAAATACTGAGTTTTGTCCTTGGATAAAAAACAAATTTCAAAATATCAAACTTAGATGAGAAAAGAAGTTCTGAGTTTCCATCAGCTCTAAAATGAAGGTACATTGTTGGAACTGCAGTTATAAGACAATCTCAAGTAATTTTCCTTTTCTTGTATATATTTTTATGACTTCATACCGCTATACAAATATTGCATGATGACAATGATTATCATACATGGAGAATTTTACTTTTATGAAACCTGCTTGTAGAGATTTTGTGAGTAGAACAGAGTTTTATTTTATGGTAGAATTTAAAACTGCTAAAAAGCTTTACACAGCATCTGAGGCACAAAATCAGTCTTAAGTATGTGCCTAAGTTCCTTTTGACAGTAAGAGAACTTAAGTATGAGCCTTCAGATAAGCAGATGATTATGCTGGAGAGGCCACCACATTCCCCTAACCTCTCATTTCCACTGAAATGCTCATGGTTCTAATGACACTGCAGTTCTGTGCTGTGCCAGGTTGGTAATCTGAAAACCAACCCAACAAGGGAGAAAAAATACTAATAAAAAAATCTATTTGCAGATGAATTGGTTTCCTGATCTGGATCACTGCTGTGTTGGGGTAAAGGCAAGAGCCAGGCAGCCTCAGTCAGTGGCAGCACAGCCTTGGACCGGATTAAAGTAACCAAGTAAGCACAGCCTAAGTAACTTCAAACTTTGTTTACTAGTGTGCCTAAGACAGTTTGGGCAAACTGGTTTCTGGCTAACAGAACAAGTACATACAGCTCCACGTGAGAGCAATGGTTACATGTGAACATAGTGCCTGTTTACTCCACCCCCAAACAAACAAATCCAAGGTATGTATCCTTTTGTGGCCAAAAAATGTGAGCATCCAGAGTGCAAAAATGGGAGTACCATGTGACAGCCAATGTCTATCTGCTTCCCCCATCCCTTTCCCGTGACAGCGCCTGGTGAATTCAATGGGCTCCCTGCATGTCTGTTAGTTAGCACCCAGTGCAGTGTAAGTGAATGAAAAAGGCTGAAAAGCCTGAGCCCTCTGTACAGCAGGGAGTGAGCTCCTGGTCTGACCAGGTAAGGCCATGCCTGCATAGTGACGAGAGGACAAGAGTGCTACCTCAGCAGCCATGAGTACATTTTGGAGTCTCTAGTGACGGCAAGCATTTTGCCCTCGGGTGCTAACAGCTGGGGAAAGTCAGGAATGAAGAATGTCCAAGGAGACATTTCAACGAGAATATGCTCTCAGTTTACTCTTCTGGATCCTCTCTGCTTAATATTTACCATGCTAAGCCTGGAAAGATTGATTCATAAGACTGGTACTCAAAATATTTTATCTACCATCACATTAAATTGCACTAGATGCACTTACAGTTAATGGGGTTAGTTAACTGAATAGTCTCACTGAAACTGCCTTCCAGTTTCTGGGTACAGTCAATCCATCCCATGTCCAGTGCTGTGGTTAAATATTGTCCTATTTTTTACCCCTTCACACTCCTCCAAGCTTGTCTTCAGCTATTTCTCACACCTCGTTGCATAAAGAACTTTTTTGGTCTCTGATTTGATGGCATAATTGCCTATGTGAATACTCCTTAACCTGTTCCAATCAAAGTGAGTCTACTGTGGCAGCAAAACCCTGCCGTATAAACTGTTTAAATTAACTTAGCTTATTTTGACTGAGTTGGCAGATGGAAGAGGACAACAGGAGGTCAGTGATCAGCAGTGACTTCTGTGATGCTGCCTTTGAAATGAGGTGAACAGTGCCTTTTCCCAGCTATGCTGGTACCTCTGCTTATGTAGGAAGCTGGAATGATAATCTCTCTGCATTGTTCTGCAGGCCATTTCTTCTACAGCCAAAAGATCTTAGTTCGTTGACTGCACTCAAGCCCTGAGTCAGGGTACCCTGGACTCATCCGAAGCAGCACACATTAGCCCTTTGCTGAGCTGATGCAGTTCTGGAAGCGCTCTGTAACAGTGAAAGACAGTTTTCCCCTGCACTGTGCATTATTTATGAGCATTAAATTTCACTTGGCATTATATAGCTACTGTCCATCCCTCTGGAGAATGATATTGCCTGACTAACCTAAGTAGCTGTGCACCATTTGGAAACATTGCTGCCTCCCTGCAGAATTCCTTTCCCGGGTTATTAGTACGTGTGTTTAAAGACAGCAGACCTGGCACTGCACTGGAAGGGTCTTGTTGCCACCTTTGTCCATGAAGAAAACTGACTATTGACTTTCATGTCATCGCTTCCTGATTTTTTCAATCATTTTTGCTGCGTGAGAGTGCCTAGTCTCACAGCCTGGAATCATTTTGTGTCCTCAAGGCATGGACACTCGAGTGAAAGTTGCTGGGTTGCGGTGGCACCGAGAGCCGTGGCAGGTCGGCTGATGAGTTCTGCCTCATTAAGCAGCAGTGATTCCATCACACCCACCGCACACCTGGGGCGACTTCTGCAGGGCCATTGTAGTCGGTCTCTTGAGTGCCTGCAAAGCTTGGTCAGACGGTTCTCCAGGGCCTTTTCTGACGCGTTCTAGAAAACACGACGTGTGATTTTTGTAGGACAGAAACCACATTTGTTAGAAATGATCATGTCTGAGTGATCTTCTGGGGACATGCTGTTCTCTTTTTAAACTATTTTAAGCTGTGAGGCCTAGTGGTGTGTAACTCAGCTCTTCAGCTTTCTGGACAAAAAAACCCCTACAGAACTATGCTGTCATCCCAGCTGTTGAAACAGGGACTGTTTTCAATGAGTTTACTTATTTGTCTCGGAACTTGCCTTGATTTGCACATAAGTTTCACCCAGACCCATGAAGGTAAATCCAGAAAGTGAGTGCTTTTTAAACCCATTCTTTTGCTCTAGCATAAGCCACTATTGCCGATGCATTCATCTCCTAGTCAGACTGTTTTAGCAACTAAAAAATACAGTTTCGGGATAAGTATCTCCTCAACATCTTTAGTGCTAAAATTTATGCAGAGGAATCTTTCAGCTTCTCAGAAATATAGTGTCTGCCTTGGTTGTTTCCCTAAAGCCTCACCAGTCCACTGAATGCTCAGGTTACTCCACAGATTTCCCAGTTCAGATTTTGTTTCAGATTCTCATTTCAAGATTCAGAGACACTGGGGCTGTGTACATGCTGGTGAAGGCCAGTAGGAGAAGGCCTACAAAGCAGAATGGTTGATGCTGCTGAGGCTGCAGGCTCCACACACTCTACAAATTTCAAAGGAGTTTTACTTTAGATTTGTTCTGGCCTGGTCCCTTAAAGTGACCACCACTTAGCAATTGGAGCACATTCAGTGCATTCCCAGAGCTCATCTTCTGATCTAGTTTCATCTGAGAAGAATCCAGTTTTTCTGCTCTGAGACATGAACAAAACATATTGACTGAAGATTTACTTCAAAAGCATACTCCTGATCTGAACTGAAGCAATAATGTAGACAAATCCTGAAAGGACCTCTAGTTAATTTGTTTTAATACCTTGGGCTATTTATTTTTCAAACTCAGTTTTGGCTCTTCTGATTTCCCTCTTGTTTTTTTTTGTTCACAGTCATTTATCATTGCCTTCATTATGACTGGTTTTCCAAACATGCAACTGCATGCTAGTCCAGCCTGAATAGCCTCTTGAATTTTCCCATTTAGCCATATGTTATTTCCTTAGGGGCTTTTATTAATGAACTACCATTGGTGATGATTCTGTGTTGGCCCCGGGTGGCTTGTTCCTCTTCCCTCTCTAATTTCAATGATTTGTGAGCCTGAACACAGTACTTCTCCAGCTTCCCCCCACACTTCATGTAACAATTATACATTTATGAATGCATTTGTCATAGTTGATTATCTGGGACTTACAACATGCTTGTTTCACAAGTGTCATTTCTACTCTATTGTTCCTTAGGTCCTTGTTCTCATTTGCTTGGAAGCAAGACAGAACAAGCAATTACTGTCAGCTGCTTTATGGCTGAAATGAGGGGACCAGCTTTCTGAACTGTTCCTTACCTTGATGAAGAACCTTACTGAAGTTTATATATGGTCTCAGAGGGGTGTGAAGGATGACTATAGGGAAGGCAGTTGAGTAGCCTGGAAAAGTCGCCTCAAAGTCAAATGGTCAGAAATGGATTGAGAATTCCTGAACTGAGAGCCATTTATTTTCATGATAAGGTCGTAGAAGACATTCGGAACTAGACCTTGCTGACTGCCTGTCGCCATAGACCTTTTAAAGTTCGCTTTTCAGAATGTGCATACTTATTTTGCAGGTGGATTTGCATATTCCAGCCTGGCAGTTGCATGCGCTATTAGATGGCTGATTGTATGTGAACAATTCACTGAGTTATTATGTCCCTTGTGCTCAGCAACTGGAAAACTCCAGGCAGGTATGATTAGAAGAATTGGATTCTTTACTGAAAAACTCTTTTAGTTCTGGCACTTTCCCTGTCACCCTTTGCAGTCTGTGAAATCAAGGAGCATGTCAGCTGTCTAAATGAAGCCCACATTCTGAGTTCCAAATACAGCCATGTTTAATACAGAATCAAATTTGCTTAATTATGAACCTGCCTACTAGAGCAGCTTAATTAAAGTCCTGCTTGTGTGTATGAGAACAGTTTGTGCGCACATGTGGCCTGGCTTTCATGGGCACAGGGCACTGAGAAAACAATTTTCATGAAAATTCTGAGTTTGGCCTGACTCAGCAAATTTGTACTGCAGAGAAAACACCCTTAGGCTGGGAAAAAATGTGCTCTGGCAATTCCTTGTCTTGGTGAGTTTGCCTGAGGTGAGGTGTCTTTTGGAAGGAGTCACTTCCTCAGATGCTTTCCCACCTCCCTATGTTTTCACTGATGCTCTGTGGCAGAGCCTCACCTCACTGCTGTAGGATTATTTCTGTATCAAACAGTGGGGGCTGCAGGGCAAGATGGGCAATTTTGTCTCCTGCTGCTTCTCCTTGGCCCTCCATAGGTACCAGTGTGTCATTTGATCTAATTCCCAGGAATGCTGCCTGAGATAATCAATCCAAATTTTCCTGAATGTGTTCAGCTTCTAATTAAGGCTCAGTGGACAGAGAGATCTAGTGCAGATAAAGCATGCCTTGTTTACTTCTTAACCAAATAGGTGTGCCAAAGGGAAGTGGTGCTGCTTCAGATACCACAAGCTGTTCCTCAGACCCAAGGGATTCAGAGACATCCATCTTGTCTGAATTTTTCATGTTGTCCAGTAGGAAAAATATAACAAGCTCAGGTTTCCCTTACAGCTAAGTCTCTACTAAGGCAAAATTGAATTAGTCTGTTCATTGCTTCTTTATGGCCTGATAAACAGCTATCACAGCAAATGGATTAGGGCTCACTAATGCTGGATTTTTTTTTTTTTTTTTTTATTATGTGAGAAATATCAGGCCTTACATCCTCTCTCTTAGCTGGGGGTTTTTCTAAATGAATGAGGTATCACTTGAGATTGAAACTTAAACTGCTGCTCCCCTCCCTTACCCCCAAGAAAGGGGGGACTAGTTGGATTAAGCTAATCCTCTTGACTCAAAACCTCATTGACTTGGATATTAAAGGACATTCCAGATGGGACCACACTAGGAGCTCTGTGCTGTGTTCTAGGCGTCACAATACCAGAATGGACCTCTTCTCACTTCAATTTCTCTTGTAATGTGGGCTATGTGGTGCTGTAGGGCAATGTTTGACCTAAAAATGAAGGAATTATTTTCATATGTCCCCAAGAGTGGCACTTTCAGCCATGGTGAAGTAGTGTCATCTTAAAACAATTGATTAGAAGAAGCGGTGGCATCTTTCCCAGAAACTGTACTCCCTGGCATGAAACTGTAGGATGTTTCCTTGGTGTAATAGACTGCATGTGGGAACTGTGAGAGTACAGTGTCAAGTTGACTCTGGATTGTTTTCAACTAACTGAACCTAGGAAATTATCTGGGAACTGACTGTGTCTGACTCGGTCGATGCAGACAGTGAGTAGAAATGAATGGAGAAGGACTATAAACTTGCTGAGGGGTTGTGAGGTTTTTTTTAAATGCTTTTCTGAACTCACTTAGCTGTGTGCTCTGGACATTCCAGGTGACCTCCTTATCAGATGTGGGCTAATGGAATGGGCTGTGAGAGATATAGCTCAGGATCTAGTGTTTGTCTGTACGGCCTGGGCCAAATGCCAGAGGGCTGTGTGGCAGACTCAGGCTGCGAACTGTAAGGTGCTTAGGGCAGGGATGTGGACTGAAACTGAGTCTCTATCATATACCAGCCATTTAGTGGTTGAAATCAGCAGGACTTCGCTGCCTCCTGATGGATATTTTCTGAAACAAAGCAGCAGACCTTCCCTCATTTCTAAAAGTGCATTTATGGTGGCAGGCAAATAATGCAGAGCAGCCCCTCAAGGTGTTTTTGTGGTGCTTGTGAGTGGTGGAGTGGCTTCAAGCAGGCAACACAAACAGCTATTCTGCTCTCGGCACCCACCAAGAAGTTGGTGTAAACTCATGCCAGTGCATCTGAGCTGCTGCTAGGCAGGAGTAATGTTTTTGGCTGGGACAACGTGGTACGTGTAATCTTATTTTAAAATTTGCTCTGTTAAACATTTAGATTCCCTTCTTGTGACTATTGAGAAAACAGAAGCTTAATCTCCAGGGAAGTGCAATATTTCCATAGGGCTGAACCACCTTCCCTCATTCCCTCCTTCCTTCTTTGCTCCCCTCCTCCCTTGTCTGCTTCGCAGCATGCTGCGGAGCGAGTTCAAAAACACACACTGCGCAGAGAAAGTGAAACTGTCAGTGCGTTAAAATGGGTAGCCCAGTGTAGTAAAACGTGGCAAAGCTTAGCTGCAGGCAGCAAGGCAGGGAATTAGCCTCGTGCTGCTAAGAAATAGATGTGTTTTCCTACAGAAAGAAAACTGTAAATCTCTCTCTCTGTGATATGACAGAAATTCTTGCTGTGATGGAAATACAGTTACTAGAGAGGCACAGCATCTGTGTCCCTCCTTGGAACTTCCTCTTGGATACATCGTGATGACTGAACCAGGTCGTGAAAACCAAACATGGAGAGGAGGGTCTCTAGGCTCCAAAAAGCGCTGGCTGGTTTGTAGGGGATGTGACTGCCCTTTTCGGGCAGCTCTGGCATTGCACCCACACATGGGCAACTTCCAAGCTGAGCTCTCTGTTTGCTTTTATTCCAAGTGGTGGGGTGGCTGAGGGGGTAGCTGAGTTCAGGGAGCAAGACTAACTCCTATTATGCCTGCGTATAGTCTTTAGAGCAGGGATGACAAATCTCTAGTGGTCTATACACAGGGTGTGTTGGTGTAACTGTTGCACAAATGCTGAGGTGAATGTGTGCAAATTCTGTACTTTCAGTGTCCCCTCCCTCCTCCCCCTCTTGTCTAGCCAAAGAAGTGATCTGGTCCTCTCTGGCAGCAGACCAAGGCTCAGCCTTGCCCCTCCACTGTGAATGTTATTTGCCATCAGTTCAGTATCAATGCTATTGCTAATCATCTGTCTGCAGCAGTGTTGAGCTGGCTAACAATTCCTAGCACCAGAATTGGCTCTATGGGTTTCTGGGTTGCATTGTATTCAGAAATTTTCTTTTAAAGCTGTTTTCACATGCCAATATAGCACAAGATGGCACCAAGCTTATGAGACAGATGATCCCGTAAGATTTAACATTTACATGAACTCTCATCTGACTGCTTATGGGATTTGCAGTCCCTGAACTCCATAAACATTTTACCTCTGATTCATGCTTGACCTAACGCTTATCTAGAGGCCTGAATCCTGCTCTAGGCTAGCTCTCTGCCAAACTTAGGAGTGGAAATTTTAAAGCAGGTTACTTAGAGACAGGAATATAGACTTAACCTCAGCAGAAGACTAGTGCTTTATTTCTGGAGCTGCCTCTTTTCGTTGAAGGCCACAGACAAGACTGAAGAAAAAATAGGCTGTCCTTGGAAAGAATGCGTATGTTTCTATTTGTCCTTATCTTCACCAGCATGGCTGCTTAATGTCCACAAAATCATCCTGTTCTTTTCAAAAATTTCTTGTGCTATATATCACAATGACTTTCTGTTGCAGAAAATTCCCCAGACTGGCTCTGGACTTCTTTGAGAAGTATTTCCTTTTGCTAGTCCCAAATGTATGGAACTGTAATCTCATCAAGTCGTGCTTGTTGCTCTTGTGTGGTATTATGGGACTTGGTAATGTGGGTATTAATGTGGGTATTATTATCTTCTGATCAGCAGCAAAGCGCAAATCTGTTGAGAAGCGAATTATTTTCTCCATTTGAATGACGCTTTCCAATCTTTCTGTAATCCTGCTTTTAAATCTCATCAACTAGAATGATTTTTTTAATATCGTTTGTGTCTAGAAAATTGAAATCTAGAAAATAACAGTTTTTCTCAGGGAGAGTAATGAGATAGAAAAATGCCATTGGTTTTCTACCTTAAGTGTGGCCGTATCATCCCAGGTACTTGTGCACACTCATACCACAGCTTTCACACAAACTATTAGATTGGAGGGCCTTTATTAAATTACTCCTGATAATTAAACTTGCAGCTAAATCTGTTTTTGACGAATCTGTAACAATACAACACAATGCAGACTATATGGGTTAGAGGCAAGCTCCCTGAAGACACTTTGCACTTTGAGAAGGTGATCAAGAGCAAATCTCAATTTTTGATGCAATTGTCTGCAAAGTTCAAGTGTAGTTCAAGCATCATTCCAATGTCTGTTTAATGGCATAGTAATCAAACAAAGAAAAAGATTTTGAACCCAAAGGTTTACACCAGTTTTCTCTTTACTCAGAGCTTGTTCTTGTTCCTTTGTGCACCAGACTTTTTGGCTTAGATGTGTTGCATAAAATAACTGAAAAAGCTATATTGACATCTAGATCAGCTCTGCACACAGCTTCTCTGCTGACTATGAATGAGTCACAGGAAATTTCAATGATAGTGTAAATTTCAGATTAGTAGTGGGTTAGTAGCAGAACCGGCAAGAGTGAGCATGATCCACTGATTTTTCTTGTCTTGTTTTATGTCCTTTCATTAGTTGTTGCTGTTCTAACTCAATCCTTTCATCTTTATAATATGGTACTTATACTCAGTGTGGGATTAAGGCATAAACTCTGATGTGTTTGTGTCCTCAGCCCATGGAATCATAATGATGTGCTGCCTGAAGACCTGAATCTAGAATTTACCAGAGCAATGGTTTTCTTAGCCTTGTGTGTTGCCTCCTGCAGCTCAGCAGTCACTTAAAATATGTGTATTTATGGATCACACATCAAACTTGCTATGTGCAATGACAGCAATAATGCCTAGCTCTCAGATAGTGCCTTTCATCAATAGTTCTCAAAATGCTTTAGAAGTGATGTCAATATTAATGTCCCTATTTTATGAAAGAGGAAAGGGAGACCTGGGGAGTAGATAACCTAGCTGCAGTTGCCCAGCAGGCTGGTGGTGTAAGTGGCAACAGAATCAGCTGTCCAGGATCTTCGTCCTATGTCCAATCTCTAAGGTGCACAGCTCTGAAACAAACGCTGATTAAATCTCAATAAAGTGCACAGGCTCCTGTATGCTCAGAAGTCAGGCAAGGCCAGAATCAGGTCTGCTCACACTACCTTGACATGCCCATCTTGTCAAATATAGAAGTGAGATTACAGAGAGTTTTTAAGAGGCTGCGGTCTGTAAATTAGAATTATTCTTCCAGAGATGAATCATGATGCAGCAAAGGAGGCTGCTGCCTGGAGTCTCGTCACTTGTCACTGAAGTAGGAATATGTGTAAGGTACAAAGCATGGGCTTGCAGGTGGTGGAAAGACAACTGCCTGATAAAGAAAAGCCTCATACCGGCCTACTCCGGTACATGCTGTCATCTGTGTTCTCTGCCATAAAGCCTCTGTGTGATCCTGGGACAGTCATTCATGGCTGGCAGGTGGTCATGAATGGTGTGTTCCTTATTTCCTGAATTACTTGCGAGCCTAGGGCCTCTTTTGAGGCGCATGCAGAACTTCTGCCAATAGTATGCTACAGAAAGCAATTCCTGCCTATTTCAAATTGGGCACCCACTCTGACCAGACACTTTCATTGCTTCGATTTCCAAACGAGGGAATAATATTGTCTGCCCTGCCTTCTGGGAAGTGTTGTGAAAATAAATGAATTGATGTTGTGCAAGCATAGATTTTCAAAGGTGTTTATTCAAATACAGACAAATATGTAGGGCAGTATACCAAATACTCCCAGCAATGCTGGTCCTAATTACTTAAAACCCTATTTGAATGTCTGTCTGTATTCTTGGGCTCCTGAAAAAACTATTGAGTGTTTAGGCCTTGGAAATGCTAACACTGTGAATGCCACAGAAGAGGAAATAAGTAAGGAAGTGAGTAACGGTATATTTAAGGACACAAGATGAAGGAAATTTACTGTGAGAGATAATGACTTTCTTCAGAGACAATTTGAATTGTATGCTGTAAATAATGTTTGCCAACAGTGCATGGTTATGGGAAAACAAACTAGTGAAGAGATGTTTGTTGAGAGAGTGTGGCCCTTTCCATGTGTGGACTGAGGCATGGGGCTGAAAGAAAAATGCCATGTGATTGTGTTGTTAAAAACTGTTATCTATAGATATAAGTAATGAAGGTCCTACAATAACGCTGTGAGCTTTGAACACAGTCATTTTTGTGTGCAAATTCCCTGGTTGCTCGGGAAAAAAAAAAAAAAGCAAAGTGGTCCTGTGCCCAGCTCACTGAATGCTAAGGGGCATGTAGCTATGCAGGGTATCTACAAGCACGTGCATGTGCCTATATTAACAAAGACTGGTAGGCAGCTGCTATTCCCAGTCTGGACCAACGGCAATGTGTCTCACGGGTGCACAGGAAAGGTTGGGCTGCAAGCACCTTTAGTTCTTTTCAGTGCTCTACTGCATGACAGCCTTTCAATATTGCTTCGTGTTCCCCACCTTTCCCTTGTCCTTCCTTTTCTCACTGACCCATCCTCCTGCACTGTCCCAGTCTCTCCTTCTCAAAGTTCTTGACTAGATTGTGTGGCCCTGCTTGTTCTCCTCACTTGGAAAAGTTGGAGTTATCATCTCTTCCCCCAGGAATTACTTTGATTCACAGCATACTCCAGTTCTCTGTCTGATATTTCTCTCTTCTGTGATTTTTATTTCTGCTCCACCTCCGTGCTTACGCTCTGTCTTACATCCCCTGTTTTTCATACATTGCAGTCTCCTTCCTTGTGCTTCTCCTTTGATCTTGGTCATCTTCTCTTCCCAGCCCCTTCCTCCCTGTCTCCTTATCTGTTTCTCTGGCTGAACAGGCTCATGTTTCTCAATGTGGCATATGCCCAGACACCAGTAAGACCTGACTCCTCTTTCTTTCTCTTTCTTTGACTTCTTTTTCCCTCCAGCTGCTCGTCCTCCTAGTGTGTCTCTCCATTTGCTGCCAGTGTCTCTTTCCTCACGTCTAAGCTCCACACTCATTTCCTGTCTCCTCTTCAACTCTTTCTATTTCCTTCCATGGCTCCAGCCCTTGCCCCTAGCAGCACCAGATCCCTTGTCCTCTCCATCCGTGTGCTCCCAGCTCCCCTTTCCCACACTGCCTCCAGCTCCTCATCCAAGATCTAAGGAGCTCCTTTCCCAATGTACTCCACTCCCTTCCTCCAGCTCTCCATCATGATTTCTCGCATATTATCTCTGAGTCTCAGTATTCTCTTTTTTCTTCTCCCAAACCCTTTTTCTCTTTTCAGTGTCTGAATTGCTGACTGACTGTTGGATGCCAGCAGGGGCAGCATCAGAGTGTAGCAAAGCAGTTTCCCGTTTTCAGGTCCAGCATGAGGCCTCATTCCAGCCCGGAAAAGCCAAAGGCGGTTTTTGCAAGTTTTCCCTGGTTTTGTCTATGGCCTCAATGATACTAAGAGCTGTGGAAGTAACAGGTTCAGGGAAGAAGAAGAAAAGTTCAGAAGGAACTGCCAGAATTGTTAGCTGCTGAAATTGAAGAAGTTTCTGCTAAGGGTGTGTATAATGTGGTTTCTCTAAGATTTAGAATTAAATTCACTTGGACTTTTATGGCAGAAGATAAAGTCATAACACAAGCTTCTGGTTTAGGCTTCTGCTAAATTTTAACAACCTTTCCAATAATATAGGAATAGCAAAGCTTTTCAGACAAAGGTTCTTTAGAGTTTTTGTGTGAAGCTGTAGGATAATTTATCAACTCCAAATCTCATTCTGGAAAACAGCACCATGATTTCGACTCAGCATTTCAAAACAAACAACAGACAGAATTCCACCTGAGTTTAGTGCTTGTCACACAGACTTTCATCCCAGACTGCTAGTGTTTGACTAGCTGATAGGTGCACAAAAGCAGTGTGTTATCATAGACATGTAGTGTTGTGTTTCTGCGAACCCCAGTTGGACTTTGTTAACATAATTTAGTTTTTCTAGCTTTCTCCTTTGCAAAACTATTAACATTAGAAATGCATTTTAGAATTTGGCCTTCAAAAATCATGGCACTGAGTGGTACTGGCTGCCTACCAGTCTATGTGTGTGAGAATTTATTTAATTTTAATCTTGTTTGGAATTCGGTAAATTTATAAGATCTCCCCACACCCTTTCTCTGCAGGAGTCACTTAATTTCTTTGTGAGCTTTGCTGCTAAACTGTGCATAATTTGGGGTTTTCATTGTTCTTACCCTGCTTTTGAAGTTGCTTTGTGATTTTTGAAAAGATGTTAATTTTCCTTTTGTTGTTTTCTGTTGGCCACTTAATCCTTTCCCATTCTAATTGTTATTCTTATTGGTCTCCTCAAACTTTTCTGTTGTTTGAAATGTCTGTCATCTAAAACTTGCCTTTGTTCTTCCAACAATGATTTTGGGTGCCTCCCTGCTGAGCTGCATTCCAAATGTGTGTGTGGCTGCGGATGGGGGGATTTTGGCCTTCCTTGCTCTTTGACGCCTCTCTTTCCTATATCTGGGCTATCAGCAGATGCAGGGAGCTCAGAGAAAAGGCTCCAGTTCTGCTTCCTTTGGCCCTGATTGTCAGACAGCACAGAATCACTAGAAGCTGAATGTCGTTTTCCAAATTCTCTTGCCATTGTGTTAGACTCTACCTTGATGCATTTATCAGATCTGTCTAATTCAGCAGTTGTGGGCTGATGAGAGTCTGAATGCACCTTAGTTCAGACAATCCAGTGAGAAAATGAATTTCTTTTTACATCTTTTGAGCCTCCCAGATGCTGCTCAACAGCCTTACCAAACATTTAAGAGCTACATACTTATCTTTGCTATAGAGTGGAAGCAAACCAGAATTATGAATCATTCCTTAAAAATAGTTTAGAATGGGATGGAATACCTGAAGGTATCGCTGTAGGTGTACACTGATCAGAGGGGAAGTCCAGATGTTTATCACAAACTAAATATTTTCACTTCAGTTCAAAGAATTTCGCCTTAAAAGACCTTGGACCCTAATAACTATCTTCAAACAAAATATATGAGTCATACTTGTGTTAACTTCTGAGAAACTTGGGATCTTAGGGTCCAGATTTTAAAGCTATGGGTACCAAGGGTTAGATACGGCCATATAACAGCAATATTAGCTACCTAAGCCTGAAGCAGAGGTCCTTGACTCAACTTCTAGTGAGTGCCAACTCCATGGCCCAGAGGAGTGCAAAGAACTACTGGATGAAAATTGCAAAGAGCTATTGGATGAAAAGGGGACGTGGGTGCTTCCTTTCTTGGCAGAAGTTTTTTTTCTTTTTTTCATCTCCAGATGGACAGGTGTAAGTGCCAAAGACGAGGAGAGGATTTAGGGCTGTGACTTCTGTGGGAAAAGAGATGCCTCATTGCCACTATCTGCAAAGTGCCAGGTTTCTAGCGGGGGCAGGATTTAAGGAACCTACTAGTCTTCGGAACTCCACAATTGGCTGGCTTTGGCAGCTCCTTGCTTGTTGCATTTGTTTCTGTCGAAATCAAAGCAACTCTTCCCTGAAGGCCTCGGTGCATGCATGCGTACCATGGCTTTCAGTCAGTGAATTAGCAGCTCAACACTCAGCATCACAGTGTGGAAGTCTCTTCCAAGGATCTGGCCCTGAAATTCATGTGCCCTGTTACATTTGCACATTTTTTGTCTTGGGTGGAAATGGTTTAGCAACATGGGCTACTGAGATACTCTGGAAAATGTGTTCATTTAGGAGAATTTACCCCTTGTTGAACTTCAGGTGACTAGACATGGTCGAACTGTGACAGTCTAGTCTTGTCACAGTGATGCTGTTTTGTCCTGGCACAAACTGGTTTGGTTTGAAGTATTTGTGCCTGCAGACCTCACTTCAAACTCTCAAACATAATCAATGAGAGGGTATGAAAAAAAGTAAGGAAACAGCCTTTGCATTCCACAAAAGCTGGTATTCTTGATCAGCACTAAATGTTTCTCTCTCACCAACATAGTAAAGAAGTTCTGGAAGCTTTACTCCTCAGTTTTTCAAGTTACTACAGCACAAATTTGTAGCATGAATATGCCCATAAGTCATGCTCTGCTTTGCTAACTACGGTCATATGAAGACTACTCAATGACCTCTGCAGCTCTCTTGAAAGCCTTAAAGATTAATACAACCTCTTTTCCACTTCTACTCCGTTACTGTAAAGCCTTATCTCTTGGCTCCCTTGTGTTCTCGAGCTGGTGTTGATAATTGACTGAGTTTGCTGAAGAGGCTAGTGTCTTGAACTGACCAGTTTGCTGGCTGGCTGCTGTCCTAGGGCAACACTTGCTGGGCTCAGAGAGGTTTGCAGGATAGAAAATACTAGTCTGATGGCCTGGTGGCACACACATTTGCAATTTCCATCCAAAATGTTTTAATTCCTGAGAAAGCAAACTTGGGATTGACTATGAGGGTTTGTAAATGTATTCTTGGACAGAAAAAAATCCCAACCCTAAAGGAATGCTGCAGAACATAAAATATTTCATTCACGGTCTATCTAAGTATGGCTTGTTGTACCTATGCTAGGTATTACAGAAGCAATTACTAGCAATCCTGGGAGAAGTCCAGTTTTTCTAGGCTGATTAGATGAACAGTTGGGCTTGCAGGAACTGAAGTTGTATAGTTAGAAATCACATCTCCTCACCATACTGACCATCTCAGTTGGCCCAGTTCAAGACTGTGGTGCCAACTTTGCCTTACCCCAGCACCCCACTCTCTCTACAGCTTGAGACAAATAGCAGATAAACCCAAATCCACTCCACCACACCTGCCAGAAGGAGGTGGTCTTTCTCTGAAGGCATGACAATTTCCTAATGGATGTAACTAGCCCTCATTTGGGCAACAGTCTGTATTCAGTATGTGAGGAGAAACTATCTTCCCTATGTGAAGCTTTTTTAACTTGATAGTGTCTCCTGAGCTAGTGAAAAATTGCTCTTTCATGAAAACTAACCAGTAATTTTTCAATGATGCTGGTTTGACTGAAGGTGATTTGCCTAGAACACATTGTTGGGAATGAGTACACCACTGTAGTGCAGTAGTTGGTCTTTGTCAGATACGATCTTTACTTCAGTAAATTCATTAGCCTTACAGTGCTGCAGGAACAGAAAGACTCCCTTTTGACAATTAGGACCACAAGGGAGGGTTTGGAAAGATCATTGCTCCCTCCTGGGAAGAGATGAAAGACAACAGTGGTAAAGAAAAGAGATTTTTCATTATAGATCTTAAGATTAAACCCAAGGGACTGCTTGTGCTGGAAGTCTGCCTTATGTTTTGTATCAATAAGTGAATTTCAAATGCTTGGCTTCTAGTCATGTTTTTAGGTAATGGTTCTCTAGTTTAGCTCACTCTGATTTCTTGGAGGTGGATTAGTACATAATTAAATATGTGGAACAGTGTAATGAAAAACATGATTCTATCAAAGCAAATTAATTGCTAGGTCTGGTTTTGAACTTAGTAGTATGACTGCAAACAACGAATTTGCTGTATCTTTCCCAAGTACTCTCCTACTGCCCTGTCTGTTTACATTATAATCCTTGGGATTTACTGCAAGCAAACATAAAAGTAATAATTTTCTTGTGCAAATACAAAATAGAGGGGGAGACCTGATTCCCACGTGTATTAATGATTCTGCGTCATCTGGTGGAAACTAGTTGGTGTAAACTATACATAAGCCCCTATTAGACTACTAGAGATGTATAAAGGAGCCTTCTTGGAAGTGAAAAACTAGATCATTTATCTTCTGTCACATGTGTAAACAAGAGTTTTTCTTAAATGGCAAACAAACCATTAGCGCCTGTCTAATAGTGCATCACCAAATATTTGCTTTTGTGCTTAGAAGTTCATGTGGAGACAGAAATTTAGGAGAAATCTGAGCCAGAGGTGGTTTTAATCTATGGCTCCATGGGCAGCTCCAGCTTCTAGAATGCTTAATCTGGCATTTTTCAAGGCTGCTACATGGAAATGCAACACTTTGTAGAACAGAGCAAGGAGAAGTTCCTG